>NW_027249577.1:0-125721 GCF_030848795.1 Temnothorax nylanderi | reverse complement strand
AATGTTTTATTCTACTTGCCGTTTGAATCTGATTAAGGCAAAATTGTAATATTAGTTTTGAAATAGAAACAATTTAAAACAATTTAAAATACAATGGAAATGCTTTAGTTTTAGACTATTTAACATTTAATTTTCCTTTCTTGATTAAAATATTTTCTCAAAAATTTAAAATATCTTGGAACTGTTGATGAAATATCGTGTATTTTTTTATCAGACACATTACATTTTTTTTTTTAAGTAGTAATTTTTTCTGTGGTATACATATGTATAGCATTAACAAGGTGTACAACTAAAAAGGTTACAGATTATTATTTTTAAAAACTAAGAGAAATATAAATTGTTGTTTTCTTTAGAAATAATAGTCCGTAACACCTTTAGCTTCACACCATGTACATACTGTTTATAAGATTATAAGATATTTGTTTATAAGATTAAGATGCGTAACACTACAAAAAGCGTGATATCCGTACAAAATTACCTTTTTTTAAAAAAAGGTAAAAAAGGGCCCAAGTACACGCATAGTAGTGTATATGTATTATGTTGTTACCTCGAAAAAACAAAGTGGTAGTATAATACCTCCAAATAGCTTTACCCTGTACATACTGTTTATAAAATGCGTAATACTACAAAAAGGCGTGATATCCGTACAAATTACCTTTCTTAAAAAAAAGGTAAAGAAGGCGCCAGTACACGTATAGTAGTGTATATGTTGTTACCACTCGAAAAAAAAGAAAGTGGTAGTATTATACCTCGAAAAAACCTAAGTAACAAGTGGTAGACGTACTCTTTGTATCTCGAAAAATCTCGAAAAAATCTAAGCAGTAGTATCTTTATTTCCAAAAAATTATACCCAAGTGATACCATCACAAAATTATGTTACCTTATCAAAGAAGAGTCGCGCTTCAATGATCTATTACAATTACAAAAAAGAAATAATATCTCTTTAAATTACAGCGCCAATTACAGAGAGAACATATATATTGCCTCAAAAAATAATTGTTGCACTACTTTGAAAAACCTTTACATGGTGTCAATTAGAAAAAGAATGTATGATAACAATTTTATAAGATTAAAAAATTGTATTTAAATTAACAAAGGGAATACAAGATATTAAATACAAAGTTTACATGTGTATTTTTTAGTGGTCACAAAGAATTACAGAGGAACAGTACAAAATAAAAATATTTTATTAAAATATTTAATCCAACGAGGGAATACAAGGTATTTAAATACAAAGTTTATATATGTATTTTTCAATAGAATAAAAGATTTAATCACAAAGAATTACAGAGTAAAAGTACAAAATAAAAATATTTTATAAAATACATAAATTTTTCTTGTAAAAAAACTTGGCGCTGCTAGACCTCGAAATTTTAAATAATAAGGACAACATAAATAAAATAATTCAGAGAAGAATGCGACGGGAGTAACAAAATGATTATCAGCGTGGTGTGTACGTGCGAGCGAGTGATATGGGGTGTGCGGTGACGACGGCGAATAATGCGGCTTTAAATTAAGTATAGGATAAGTTTATTATTTATTTAAAATTCGAGGTCTAGCAGCGCCAAGTTTTTTTACAAGAAAAATGTATGTATTTTAATAAAATATTTTTATTTTGTATTGTTACCTCTGTAATTCTTTGTGATTAAATCTTTTATTCTATTGAAAAATACATATATAAACTTTGTATTTAAATACCTTGTATTCCCTCGTTGGATTAAATATTTTAATAAAATATTTTTATTTTGTACTGTTCCTCTGTAATTCTTTGTGACCACTAAAAAATACACATAAAAACTTTGTATTTAAATATCTTGTATTCCTTTGTATAAAATTTTTTAATCTTATAAAATTGTTATCATACATTCTTTTTCTATAATTGACACCATGTAAAGATTTTTCAAAGTAGTGCAACAATTATTTTTTGAGGCAATATATATGTGGTGGCGGACGAATCAGTGCGTTTCCCGCTGCCCCCCCGTCGTCAGGTAAAACGTGCCGAGAGGGACAGCCGGGGGGTTTTTAGTGGGTTGGAGTCCCACATAACCGCCCTCCCCGCCCCGGGGGAGGGGGTATCCGTGCGGATTTTCCCCCCGTCAAAAAAAAAAGCCATATATATGTTCTCTCTGTAATTGGCGCTGTAATTTAAAGAGATATCATTTCTTTTTTGTAATTGTAATAGATCACTTGAAGCGCGACTCTTCTTTGATAAGGTAACATAATTTTGTGATGTGTATCACTTGGGTTATAATTTTTTGGAAATAAAGATACTACTGCTTAGATTTTTTCGAGATTTTTCGAGATACAAAGTGTACGTCTACCACTTGTTACTTAGGTTTTTTCGAAGTATAATACTACCACTTTCTTTTTTTTCGAGGTAACAACATATACACTACTGTACGTGTACTTGGCGCCTTTCTTTACCTTTTTTTTAAGAAAGGTAATTTTGTACGGATATCACGCCTTTTTGTAGTGTTACGCATCTAATCTTATAAACAATATATCTTATAATCTTATAAACGTATGTACAAGGTGTGAAGCTAAAGGGTTACGGACTATTATTTCTAAAGAAAACAACATTTATATTTCTTTAGTTTTTTTTAAAATAATAATCTGTAACCTTTTTAGTTGTACACCTTGTTAATGCTATACATATGTATACCACAGAAAAAAATTACTACTTAAAAATAAAAATGTATGTGTCTGAAGTTGTTAATAATAGGTAAACGTTTGACACACACACACACACACACCACACACACACACACCACACACCACACAACACACACACACACACACACACACACCACACACACACACCCCACACACACACGGCGCGGGCGCGGCGCGCGCCTTAGGGTAGCAAAGAGAGAACAAGAGAAAAGTATCTTCGCGAACAATGGAGCTAGTCTCATGACGATGAGTCAAGTATGTACAAGAGCGAGATCGCAATGCCGATATGCAAGTGGATTAACCTAGTCGCGAAACGTTCACGCCGTTATACTGTTGAAGAACCGACCGCATAACATTCCGTCTTTTTCTAATCCCGCTGTGAATCGATTTTCCAGCTAACGTATATCTTATGTCTTCGCAAAGCGTAACTTTAAATCCTTTAGGAAGATCAATCACTTCAACGACACATTTTTTTTAGAGCGATTGAAGAGAAAGACAGAGAGCTTGTAAATGTCGCGAATAACGTCTTGGACGAGTATAGTAGCGTATACGTCAAGTTGGAGGCGAATAGAAGTTAAGCAATAGAGAAAAAAAAGACAGACCAAGATATGCGAGTTAATTCAGTTATGATATATTTTATATATTTTACAGAATACGTATAAAGATTTAGAGGAAAACGAAGAAATAAGAGGACTTGCGGTAAAAATCTGCAAGTCTTAAGGATGTATCACACGTACAATCTTAGACAAAAGTGCATGAAATTTGAAATACTTGAATATCTACGCCTAACGCATAGTAATCTAGATGTAAGATACTCAAATAATAGTAGGAGTCTTATTTTTACTCCTACAAAGGTATTTTTTACTTTACAAATGTTTTTTCCAGTATTATTTGCAATTTTTGTAATTTATGAGCCTAAACTTTTTGGCAGTGAAAATGCCCTGATTTCAACTTTATAACGTCAAATTATTTCAAAGCGAAAGACATTATTCAGCAGTGCTGATAAACAAATGTGACTTTAATAACGTCAAAAAAGATAAATATGTATCATAAATGATAATTTTGATATTATTTATTATAAACATTGTTATGCGACTCTCTATGACTCGATTCACGTAGGTTGGCAGCCTTGCACAGTACCAAAACAGTGCGAGACTTGATGCGAGCTGCGAGTTATGTCTGTTCGTTTACATTTTTACAATGTCAGACACAAAAAGTTATCGGTGGAAAGGCAAAATAGTGACAAAAGCAGTTTATAAAAAAAGACCTCGCTCGACGAAAAGCTATACGTGTAGCGACAGCCACAGCCATAGGTTATGATTCGCTTGCCCAGCTGATTGCGACGTTGCCGCGCTTTCACGAGATGTTCGTGCCGACAGCAAAATTATCTCAAGTTATAATTTATTTCTTTAAACGGTGTAGTGAAGACAATTGAAACTTGGCAGATATTTTCATCTATTCGTATACTAGATGTAAAAAAAATTCAAATATTGGTAGCGCTCCTTCAACATTTTTTTAGCTGTTTTATATCCGCCAAAATCGTCTCTTCCCATAAGAATACGTGTAAATCAGTGAAAATTAAATCGTTATATCTCAGCAACCGTTTAGTGGATTCGTTTCTACTTTTTTGTAGCACATCAGGAAGACTAAAAGAACATTCTCACAAATTTTTATCCACTTGGTAGCGCTTTGAAAATAGGTGCAATACATCCTTAATAACTTCAAGGATTAAACTGACGAATATACAAAGCTACTAAATGTACTCAAAGCTACTTAATGATTAATACAATGCTAAATGAAGTGTTGTACAAAATTTGAATAGAGTCAAAGATTGCGGTCAGCTACATATTATATACACGAAAATTATTATATACACGAAAATGAATTACGAATGATTATTACGTAACGATGTTTATTGCGCTATATTTTCGCTTTGTTAAAAAATTAAATAAATTATAATAAATTGAGTTATCGCAGCGCGCGACAAAGTTATGTAGGTGAGCACTGTGAGCGATTTAATGATTGTAACCTTACTTGTATACATTTCCTAGAAAAATATTTCTATATTGTTTAACAACAATATTAATATTAACATTTCATAACTGCCAAACGTTTCCAGTTGAGCGCAATTGCACGAGTTACGAATCATTTATAGACTCTTTTTCTCAGTTAACTAGTTTCTACTGCTTGAAATCTTGCATAGAAAAAAATGTATTAGCATATCGCGCAAGAATCATCGATATCTAAGTAAACAATTAATCAAATATATACAGTATATATGCGTACATCTGGATTAATCCGAAAGCTTAGTCTCCATCTTTTGAAACATAAAATAATTTTATGCCACAACAGTGAAGTGCGGAATATTAAATAAAATGCGCCATTTAACAATAACTTCTAAGGTAACAAGTTTAATCTACGGTGGCCTAATTTAAACGTGAAAAGAAATTAAATTATTTCAATGAGTTCTCGAATCGTCCCCAATCAGAAATAGACATGAGTCACGTAGAAACGAATTTCCTAATTCGTCTGAGTTATTCGATACAATGTTCTAGTTTAAATGTGACACTACTTTGTAAAATGTTAAAAGTTTTATTGTTTTCTCTACTCTACGATCAATATAACAATCTTTATAATTTCTTTCTAAATAAAAATATTCTACACAATCGGAAAACTATTTTACAACATGAGTAAAGAACGAAGTCAAAAAGCGAAATAATCAATTTTGACGCGATTAAAGGGGATCATCAATGGCGATTGTATTAAACTCTAGTCCATACTGACTAAGAATCGCGGATTATGCGTGAAAATTGTAGAGTTTCTTGACAACTCTTATGTACAGATGGATTCAAGTGTTTCTGGCTTCATTCATCTGGTCCCATGCCTACTTGTTCAGCATGTCCGTTCATTACCAGTTCTTCAGTAAGGGAAATTAGCTTTAAAAAATCAATTAATTTCAATTAATTTGCGCATCTGCAAAGAGATTCTCGAAGATTGGATAATAATAACTACTTACCTCATAATTTTGTATCATAAAATAAATATTTGCATAAATATTAGTTTGAATGCGACCTTCAATCTGAGTTTGGGCAGCAACTCCCTTTGAGGAACAATTTTGTACCACATTGTAAGCTTCTGTCGACCATTTACCTGCAAAGAGTAACATCAAAGTATAATTACATATCCAAAGATAAATAATTTTGAGTGTAGAAATGTATATATCTAAAATCTACTTACACGTAGGAGTTGATATTAATCTCGTTGATTGAAATGTGGCTTGGATCAGTCAACTCGCGAAACTGTAATATAATAATAATCGATTAGAATTTTCGGAAACATTACTTCATACGATTCTTTCACACGATGACGGTTAATGTTAATTTCGTTTAAAGGATTCAGATTCAAAGGACTGTAAATATTATAACCAGATAAATAACTTTGTTTCATCGTACAATTGATTCATTATACAACAGATTGTAATATATTACAATATATATACATATATATATGTATATATATTATAATATATATATATATATATATATATATATATATATGTATATATATTGTAGCTACATTGTATTTTTAAGGACTGTGATTTTAATTCATTCAGTTATGTGATAATATTTAATTCATTTACTATCGAGTAAAGATGTAGCTCTACTAAATTACAGTCCTTTGAATCTGAATCCTTTAAACGAAATTGGACAATTCGTTGAATCTAAGTTTATCAGATTTTATCTTTCTTCCTATTTTTATCCGACACTGTATACTTGTCAAAACTTTTCGTTGGATCAAAAGGTTCCCATCTACTCGCTGGAAAAATGTGTTTGTTCCTCTCGTACCATGATCTAATGAGAAATAACATAAAAGAGAATTATACAAAGTATTCTTTTAATGATAAATACCTAAGTAAAATTTTTCCGGCATGTGATTCCTCGGTTTCGACAGAAGCATCGTGCATAACACGAATATCATCTGTGAACGTCAAATGTGAACAGAGGTTCGCTTTTTCCTCGTGCCTAATTGCAATATTACATACATTAAAATAACATGCCAACATTGTGATATTGCTTCATAAGTTTTATCATTTAGTATCTTTACCTTAGTTACAATAAAATCGTAAAACGTATAATGGTGCGGTAATATAAGAAAGATCCTTCTTGACATACATTAACTGATCTGCCATTACTGTTTTAAGCTCGCTGAATTCACGCTTCAGAACTTCTAAACATCTCTGAAGAAGCTGATAGATAGAATTACCTGTATGTGAAAATTTAATTTATGCAGTAGAACATTATTATATATCACGCCAATGTTACTCCAAAAGTGACACTGGAGTATTTTAATAACTTAAAAATTCTCTAAATTACTGAGACATTCACCTTTCTTCATTATAACACTCTGACGATAGCCAGATCCATCCCAATAACTGAATGTGATCTCAATTTCTTCTTCCTTCAACGCGTTCTGCTTTCTAGCCCATTCTTGCCTCAATTCTTCCTTAAGTTTATTTTCCTCCTCCTCCCTTTCCCTATCTGGCAAGAAACTTGTATCTACATCTGGATTTTTCTTAATCTTCTTAATCGCGAGGCCATCAGATTGCTCATTTTCTGACTGCGGGATTTTTCGGCATTGTCTTCGTCCAGATTAAAAGACAAAGCTTGAATCTGTCTCTTCTGTTTGTTCTTTTCTTTTCCTGCTCTTTTTCACGTTCCTTGTATCAAAGCATGATATGTATGACTAGATGACATTCAGAGCACTGGGGGAAAATCACATAACATTCAGAGCACTGGGCAGAAATCACACACATATATATATATATATATATATATATATATATATGATTCACGGCAAACCGCATATATATAACATCGTGTTATTTTTATTACATTTAGGAAAATTATTTCATACTAACTCAATAGACGTTAAACTTGCATACATAGGGAGCTTTCCAGCAAGTGACACAAGCCGACACAAACGTCGTTCTATCTTTCTTTTTTGGCAATGAGTAACAAAGACAAAACGATACCTGTGTCGACTTGTGTCGCTTGCTGGAAAGCTCCCATAAGTGAATCTCGCGTTTTATGTAAAATTTTGTAAGAAATCGGTAATCTAACCTATACTACGTTTACGCGAACGTTACTAATTCTGTAGTAACTTACGAAGAACGATACGATAATTCCTCCGCATAAACGGGAGATTTTATAGTAACTACGATGAGATATCGTTCGTATAAGTTACTACAGAAGTAAATACTCACGTAAACGTAAACTATTATAATTCCTGTCACATGCACTTAGTCGCGTAAAAGAGTCACGGTGCGGTTTCGCTTCGCGTCGTATAATAATAGGATAATTACATGTAAATAAAACAATTACCTTGAATCAGAAAAAATATTAACGTCGCGTCGCGTAAAGAGTCACGATCGGTCTCGCTCCGCGCGTATTTGACGTGGGACACTACCGTGTTATAGGTAACTGACTGTGTGACAGCGCGCTGAGCGCACTATCTGCACTGCGCGCAGTACACACACGTATACATATGTGCATATCGAAACTGGCGATACTAGCACCGCCCTGGTGTCGAAAAAGTGAAAGTGACGCGACTCCAGCCAATGAAATGATGGCATGGCATGAGAGACGGTCGACGTAGACGACGACGTATCTTAAAAATAAATTTTCACATTTGGACTTTGCGTCGCAATATCTCCGCTCGTAGGGCACGTAGCGGAAATATTATAAGAGAAACCCCCCCCTAATTCGACCCCAAGCTATCGATCAAGCCTACTTAGAACTTGATCCGTTCACTCGTTATCGAGATCTCAACATCTCGAGTACTCGCAAATCGTCGCGTCGCGTAAAAGAGTCACGGTCGGTCTCGCTCCGCGTGTACTTGGCGCGAGACACTACCGTGTCTCTTGATCTGTAAAAGTTTAAAGTTTTGTTTGAATAGTTTAAAAGTTTTGTTTAAACGGTTTAAAAGTTTTGTTTGAACAGTTTTTTTCTGCTGTATATTAATTTCTATTACATCAAACACTACAAAATTCACTTCGGTTGCTTGCACCTAAATGATGTATATTATTCTTTTGTTATTTCTTTCTGACAACAGTACTGCATTATTCCATCGTAATCGACGAACTATGCACATTGTGAACATTTGTTTATTTCAATTTTGCATTCTTGCAAATAATAAATCGTGTTTCAAGTTTGAACTAGTTGTTTAAATATGCACGGTAGTTATTATTGTATGATTAAAGAAAGGAAAGTTAGTAGTATTAGGCTTATAAGAATATTGTTTTAGATGCATTTTCATAGAAATTATACTCGTGTTTTCAGTAAGATTCTATAAATCCTTCTTATACCGGCCAATGCATTATCTGCGCACGGAGTATGTGTTCCAGGCATTATATAAGATTCTCGAGTGTTTACAAATATTGTATGTGCTGTTGACAAAGTTAAATGTTTGCATATGTCAGTAATTCACATTGTATAACATTTACTGTAATTAATATATAATTAATTACTTTATTGCCACCGTTAGATTTTATAAATGTCTTATAATGTTTTATAAATATAAAGATTTCTTTTAACATATGTAACATATGTATAAAATAATTTATTGTAAATCAATAACAAATTATATGCTTTTTTATAATTTAATGCTTTTAATTTTTCCTAAAAAAAAAAAATATTAGTATTTATTAATGGCTACGTAACAAGGCTTGCTGCAATTTGGCGTCAAGCTGTGTCATCAAGATTTGCTCGGTATTTGGTGTCAATTTGGCGTCAAGTTCTTTCGTCAAGGTTTGCTCGCAATTTGGCACAAATTTGCTGTCGCGCTTTTGTTGGCAAGCCTTGTTCACAATATGGCGCAAATTTGCCGTTGAACTTTTGCTGCCCTGTTTTGCTCGATATTTGGCGTCAATTTGGTGTCAAGTCATGTACACAAGCTTTGCTAGCAAAACACAAGCGTATTGCAGACACAGATCGCACCGAATTTGTCGACAAGTTTTGCGCGTATTTGGTGTCAATTTGGTTACAATTTGCTGACAAATTGTTTACTGGGTATATTCTGTCCACTGGTAGCTGTAATTGTGTATACGCACCATGTGCGTCTCTCCAGTATACATATACGTATGCGTATCCTGTCCGTCTCTAACTGCATTAATATGTAGCGTATCCTATCCGTGCCTGCGGCTGGGAATATACCTCTTCTCATCCTCTCCGCATCCGAATACAATATTACGTAGGGTCGCATCCCGTTCACGTCGATCGGAAAATACGTATACTATCATCCTGCTCGCTGATGTATAACTATAAATGCTTAGATTAATCTTATACACCCGGATTTTATACTGCAAATACGAATAATACACACTTTATCCGACTATTATTAACTAAAATAAACGCATTCTATTTAACTGCACTTTCTTTGAAATGACTCATCAGAAATGCATCGTACGATGCATACGTATAACATTTCCAAAATAGCATTATGCAGAGCGGATGTGATTTCTAGGAGTGATTCACGAGCAAAATATACTAATAAAAGTAATTCGTATCGTTAAAAATGGAAGGGAGAGAGCAATAAAATATATCGTAGTTCGGCAACTCCCACTATCAAAAAGTGGCTGAGTCGTTTATTCTGCAATATTATAACTACGATATTTCATTTTTTAACGTTACGAATTATTTTCATTACGATATTTTTACTCCTATCACTACCATGCATCTACCGCCCTAGAAATCGCAGCCGCCAGTTATGAGACACCCTGTATATTATGCGCAGCAATACTCTTTTATTCATAGGAAATGATACACATATTAGACTTTTTCTTATTCATATTTAACTGTTATTGTTATATTAAAATTATAATATTTAAAACATTATGATATTATTAATCTATTAATAAAATACGTATATACAGAAATAGGTAATAATTCTTGATGATGTCATGTTGATCTGAAACATTACAAAATATAATGTTCTACAGTGACATTATACATGTCATGTGCAAATCTAGAAATATTCTGGACGTATCACGCAGTAGGAAATTTAATTTCATAGTCTGATTACTGTATACAATTTCAAGAATTATTTATTTACAAATTGTGACTTTTATTATTAGCAAATGATGTAAATCGTTGTTCCTTTTTTTGGTTACATTATTGACATAATTTAGACACACTCTATAATGTGTGTTTTAAAGAATATTGTATTCACTGAATAAAATAATTATTTGCGTTTGTTATATGCACTCTCACTCTCATAAATGACGTAAAATCTATTTAAATGACAAAGATAGCGCTAAAAGTTCGTTCGTCAAAGGCAGCGATCGAGAACCGCCTGCTGAAAACAACAGCGGCGGAGGACGGCACCTCCCAGGCAGAAACTATGAAGCACCGTATAGCATCAATCCGAAATAACGTGACAAGGATTACGCAAATATGAATATTACTCATATATGAACTTGTTGCTATTAAGGAGATCTATGGTGCACTTTGTTATCTACTCATTTGAGAAGATGATCGGCGGTTCTCAAGATCCTAGCTGTACAGTGTTACAAATGAGCAACACTCACAAAGACATCACCTTGCTTAGTCTGAGAGGACCGAACGTTTGTACATATTTTCTATTACGTATATCATTAATCAATGTTAAGTAATTAAAAAAATATGCACAAATTCCAAGATGTCATAGATCTCTTAACGCTATTTTTGTAGTATATTAAAAATTTTGCAGCCATTTAAGGATGTATGTCCGCTCAGTCAAAATAAAGGGATCAAGCTGAAATTTACAGAGATTGTGCACTTATATGTCCTAAAAACCTGTGTTAAATTTCAGATCGATTGTCTGAATCGTTTAAAAGATATTAATTTTTTAATTTTGTATGCGTTCTTATGGAGATTGACAGTTTATCAAACATATACATTCAGAATGTAAAGAAAAAATAGAGAACAAATCTCGGAAAAATTACGGTGTATAGAGGATACATTGGCACAGGTTCTCTATAAATTTCACGATGATTCACTGACTAGTTTCTGAGAAAAAAAGTAAAAACTGCAGCATTCTCGCAGATTTTGGCGTTTGACGCGGAAGACGCCTAAAGACGTGGCAACATCGCACTGCGCGCCCTATGCTATAGTATATGCGACGTAACTTGAAGATTGCCGCGGGCTGAAAATCGTAGCAATCGTACTAATATGCGTGGGGGACGGGGGACAAAACTGTAGAAAGAAATGATATATGTATAATTGAATATTCTATATATATTAATACATATTGATACCAAAATAGATATTTTAAGAAATTTTTACTTATAAACGATTACAACCAAAAGTAGAGTTAAATTTAATTTATAAATTGGAATACATCTTAATATGAAAAAATCTGACAAAAAACAGTTTTCTGATAATTTATTAAACAAATTCAGATTTTTATCCCATTGCAAAAATACACGAAATTCTCACCTAATTTCACTTTTGGCTAGAAATGTCTACGATATATATCCTTCTAGAATAAGTAGCTGTACTGATTTGATTTTTGAAATATCAAAACATCCCAGTATTTTTGAAACAAGGTGAAGAGAAAAGAAAAACAAGATAAATGCATAAATCTGTAATTGCAACAAATATTTAGTAGTTTTACAAACCAAGTAACGTAACGTTCATGCAGAAATAATATCAATAATTGCAACACAAATATTTTATTTTTACAAACCAAGTAACGTAACGTTCATGTAGAAATAATATCAATAATTGCAATAAATATTCTACTTTTACAAACCAAGTAACGTAACGTTTATTAGAAATAAATATCTATCTATTCTTTAAATATCAATAATTGCACATTTTTGCAAACATAGTGAAAAATATGTATTGACGAAGAGGATGCTGACTAGTTTACTTTTCTTCGATTAAACTATCTTGTATCCATTTGTTAATTTTTTCGAGCGAGGACTTATGACTAGTTACTATTGGCTTTCCATTCAACTTATGACTAAGAAGCTGGATAATACCAGCCGCCCCTGTTTCGCGAAATACACTCTGTAAAGTGTTAACGTTTATTGAGGCACAGGCCATTTTTTTACGGATAGTTTCGCCAACTACATTTTTTAATGGGATCAAGTCGTTTAGAAAACGTCTGGTGCATTCCCCCTTACTCCATATGTTTGTTTGTTCTTCCCACGACTTTGCACTTTCGACAAGATTTTCACGAGTTATTTTCGCTGATAGGAGAATTTTTAGAAGTATATTTACATCGTTCTCTGCGTTGTGAGCACCAGCGGTCGAAACTTTTTGCCATTCTGCTAAGCCAGCGATAGTACATTCGCCTTTGCGTTTTCTACCAGTGAGCCTTCTAATCACAGTAAGAGTGTCTATAAATCCACAGACAACATCTCGAAACTCATCGTGCAAGGAACAAGTAACGATGGCATTGAAAAGTCTCGGTCCATCGAAGCTGAGATTATGGGTAGCGATATAACACGGTTTGCCGAGCGATGCCAACCATTGCTGCAAATTGCTTATCGCAAGCCTGAGAGGCACTGAGTCGACGGTTAATCCGTAATACATTAAAACTCCTTGGCAATTAGTGAGACCATTTGCTTCGGTGGCAGCTGCTGATATCGGCTTCTTTGGATTTATATACGTGGCAAATGTTAATTTACCACATTTTGCTGCGATTTGCAGAATATCACAGTCTTTGCTGAGACCTGACGTTTCCAGATCGAGGAAAACTATAGATTGATATTGCTCGTCGTCAAACTCTAGATCGAAATTCGTATGATCTATGACATTATTATTCATTTCCGTATTAGGTGCATCTAATAGAGTACAATTTGTTTGGTAAGTTACACCCTCTCGATCTTCCCTTCTGCGGCGCAGAGCCGTTCTGGCCTTCTTTAAAGCTAATCGTTTCTTTTTGTACTCTGGACTCAGTATTCGACGTCGCCTTTCAATTACAGTCCTCTGAACTCTTTGCGCATATCTGTAACGGTGTTTTCCGGGTGACATGGCCGCAGATTTATAAACGTTTTCAATGAAATGCTCACCTTCGTTTTTCTGTGCAATCGTGCTGGCAAAACGATAGTCTGAAGAAGCGGTGAGGCTATAACATCTTGACTTCGGAGCTTTGCTAGCCATACTTGCGTTCAGGCTCTCATTCACGTTGCTAGAAGCTCCGGCAGAAAACTTATGAGCATTCGCCGCCAAACGATCGAAAATATCTTTCAAAGCTTCGAATAATTCCTTATCGTGAAAACCTCCTGGAATAATCGTATGGTCATAGTTCTCTGGATCTTTGACAAATCCACACCACATGCCGCATTTGCTATGATTGTTAAAAGCGTGATACGGTATACACTGAATATCCCGAGCCATAGCTGCACTGTTCCCTTTATTGGTCGTCATGGCGTACGTAAAGCAACGATGCAAATACACGATTCCATCTTTTGTAAGTTCTTTGTGTTTACGTTTATTTGCTATTTTATACAATTTTTTTGTGACTCCACCCGCAGCGTGATTTGTATCCGAGAATTTTACTATAGGATGGGAACTCGTAGCTCGGCAAGCTGCAATCGTTGAGCTGTCGTCGTCGCCGATCAGAACACCGACCTCAACATTCTGGGATTTCAGAATTGTGCTGTTGTTCACAAGATTTTGAGCAACGTGAGGTTCCATGGCTTTTGCAGAACCCCAAAAATTCTTCCGACAATCATGGTTTCTCGGATCGTGTCCCATGTCACATCGTTTGCATTTCCGATTGCAGCTAGCATAGTCAAGTACTAGACCTGTCTTGACCCCGATAATTGCTCCGAAACCATTTAAGCTGTCATAGCTTCGGCCGGCACCCCTTTTACTCCAACCCATATCGTAGGATACCATGATTCGAACGACGTCATCGAATGTTACGATATTGTTCAGTTCGGTCTCGAGCTCACAATCAGTCTCATGTATTCGCGCAGGCTCTTCCTGATGATCTGTAAATCTTGTCGGAGTAGCAGTCTGGTATGACGAAATTTGAGAAGTCGCTGTAGGAGGAGGAGTCGAAGAAGGAGAGGGAGAGGGAGAGGCTTGCGATGAATCTTGGATTACAGATAAGTTCACCGACGATTTACCATTGATAATAAAACCTGTCTGCAAATTCTTCGGCCTGTACCAAACATCGAAAGTAAAAAATATTAATATTAATATCCGGTAATTCAATAAAAAAAAAAAACAGACTTCTGTGAATTTATTTATATTATTTTCAGCTATATAGGCATGTATGTACATATATCATTTGTATTGTTTGGGTTATAATTTTGTTTACATAGCATAATTTTTTTACACACACACCCACACCCACATGTATACCTATATATTTTTTTGGTTATATATATTCTTTTTGTTTTTATTTTATTTTATTATATACATATATATTTTTTTATTTTCTCGAATATATAATACATATCTATATACTTATTATACGATCATATAACACGATTTATAAGTTTTTCTTATAGTTCTATCCATATGTTCGGGTGATGACCACATTCGAGCCTTCATCTTTTATGTTTATTACTTTTTTCGATGTACCTCAATTTTTAATCAAGAGTTGCAGCAGCGTTTTGAGACAAATATTTCAAAATTCTATAGTAAAATGGAGAAATTGCCTTTTGGAGCAAAACCTCTGTGTATCGAATTACGCTAAATCACTCTACTATCTTACATCGTACTGTACAATTCTAACATCGTCTGCTTTACGCCAATAAATTACTACTGGATTTACGGTTGCCCAAATTTCATTAACAAGTGTTCAATCTGAACCATTTCCCCATTGTAATATTGTTAATTAATTATTTGGCATTAAAAAACTGCTACATTTCTTGATTGTAGTAGAAAAATGGTAAGTAATCAACCAATTCTTACAAAAGTTTTTCAATTGCTGCACAATCTTGTATTGTGAGTTTTCGTTCCAATGTCGCAGCTTTTTCACAACTTTCTTTAGCGACTTTTTCCACTAGTGGTCCGACTTCCTGTTCGTATCTTTTAAACGTATTGAAACTGATTGTTGGTATATTGAGGCATGAAAGTATTTTATTTAGATGTGTCCATCCTATTCCGGCGTGCATGATACCTAAGACAAGCAAGTATTCAGAACAATATCAATTATTATGCATTATTTGAGTTCTATACATTATATTGCAATTAACTGTCATGATGACTTACCAAGCACTATTTTAAAATTTACATCAAATCGGTTCATACTACCATCCAGCGAAGAATGCTTTTTACCCGTGTTTACGATATTTAAAAGCAGGCACTTATGACAGCGTATTATTAAAATTGAAGCGAGTCCTCGACGTGTTTCCTGCTCTATGTTTTCCAGAGATAAAACTTCTTTACAACAAACACACCACATCTGTTTGGCAAGAATAGAGAATTCGACAATTCGACGTCCTTCCATATAATCGAGCTCTCGGTTGTTGTCAACGTTTTTATCTGTATCTCGTGTAATTGTTTCATCTGTATCTCGTGTAATTGTTTCATCGGTAGCTAATATGGATATTTTTCGCCTTTTTTTGCCAGTTTCTGACATTTTCAGCCGATGTTTATATACAGCATCTGAAATCCACTTGCCCTTATATCTTAAAAGCGGGATATTATTGCACTTCAACATTTTTTATTCAACCTCACTTTTCTAATAATCAGCTGTCAATATACAACAGATACTATAACATTCATGTGATAGCAGTCGGGCGTTCAGTGCAGCCAACAGTTAAAATCGAGCGGTGTTGCCACGTCTTCTTGTGTTATTTGCTCGATATTTATATTTTTTATTCTCGTATTTAGCGTATTATTTTCATTTTATAATAATATTTTATACTATTGCGTGATATTTTTGATCATATTTAACCGTTACTTTCTGTCTTTATCCACATTATACATGTATAATTTTTATTTCTAGCAGTTAGATTCAGGTAAGATTCCCAGCCAAAAGTTTTGAGCCTCTATTAAGAATATTTACAAATACGCTGTTAATAATCATAAAAACTGGTTAAAATCACTTAAATCAGTAACATTAATGTCCTTGTTATGATATTAAATAGTAGTAAGCCGTTAAAGTATGCATACAACCGATATATATTGGATTTCTCAGATTACTGTATTTTTGGCTGGGAAGGTATAGGTAATACATCCTTAAGATTAATAATGAACTACATATTATATACAATTTATTTTTATTTCTAAATGAATTATAGTATATAACCGGCGTGATATGTCTGCGTGCATTATTTATCAAAATCGAAAATTGTAATAAACTAATTTTTCTTAAATAGGTAAGTGAATTTTCTCAGATTCAATATCAATCAATATCAATATCAAATTTGATATACCCTCTAATTTTTAAGAGAACTAATTATAAAAATGAAACTAAAAGTTACATGTTAAACCGTTAGTTTGTACGTATATTTTAAATAGCTGAGCTTTAATTTGGTTAACAACTTAACACGGGGGGTGTGATGGGGCGTAATGGGGTGGGGGAGATTCTGCAATTTGTATCGTTTCGATATATTTTGATATAGTGATATGATGGTTAAAGGTTAGCATTTATTTGTCAAAATAATTTTTGTCGCGGCATATCGCCAGCGATACAAATGATACAATCAGCCTCCGGGACTGCCTTATCTATTAATACGGGTATTATACTTTAAAAAAGGTTAATAAAGTTAGAAAATAAAACTTATCACTCAGTTCCCGTTCTCGCGGTCTCTTCTTTCTCATCGCTATTTGCGCAGATGTTTCTTTGCCTGTCATTGCATCCTAAAACATAATTACGAAAAAGAATAGCAATTAGCACGAATATGCGTATGTGGCAATTTATTTAGATAATTTATATGACAACAATATTCTAACAATGAATTGTGTTGTTTATAAATAAATATATTGTAATTATGCGAATTTTTATTTCAAGTAACACTTTACTGTCATTATCGTCTAAAAAGCTGTTTCGTTGTGACATCATCAAGTCGCTGCTACTTGCAAGCACTATAATAATAAGATTTCTACATATTGGTATGAATGGAACACTTCTGTAACCCAACTACGTAAAATATCATTACCTACGTTACTAATTAAGGCACATACATTGGTGATTTCTTTTTTAATTACATGTACTGAAACGAGCTAAACACGATTTTTCAAATTAAAGCCACAGGTTTTTGGAAACTCAAAAGTTATTACAGATTTTTAAAAACTCAGAAGTTATTACAGATTTTTGAAAACTCGGAAGCTATTACAGGATTTTCAAAAATTTCACTTTTTCTTTACAAACTAATAAATATTGCTTGTCATTTTTTATTACAATGTATATGACTACGTACTTATTTTCAGATTTTAGATTATTAGTTCCATATTACCGTTTACAGCATCTTCTTCCTCGACACCGTCCCCCTCGACATCTTTCTCCTTGACATCTTCCTCCTTGACATCTTCCCCCTCGACATCTTCCTCCTCGACATCTTCCCCCTCGACTTCGTCCACCTCGACATCTTCCCCCTCGACTTCGTTTACACCGACTTTGCGCAGTTCGATTTCTGCCTCGGTTACGGCCTGCACATCGACATCGATTACTTCTGAAAAGAAGATAAATCAATTAATAACGCACTGTAATAATATAGCTAACAATATACCATATATATTATTATTTCACTTTATTTCTGTACTATACATACAGGGTGTCCCATTTTAACTTGGACAGCAAAATATCTCAAAAACTAAGCTCCACATACAAAAATGTTTCAGACAAAAGTTGTATGGTTTCAAGGGGGACATAAGATGGTACCATTGGTTTGACCTTGAACAGTTTGTTGAAGGTCACGTGAAGGTGACTTTCAATTTCTTAAATGGAACGTACCTTTTCTCATTACATATTCTTGTAGATTATCTCGAGAGCTTTCCAAAACACTATAATTAAGTGTACTTCTACCAAGTACTTTTCGAGTTATGAGGCCCCAAAGTAGTACTTTGCAGTATATTGGCACAGAGTGCAAAATATCTTGTATGTTGTATTGTTATGGGGTCAAGTTGATCCTTACGTATCATTCAGGTTGATTTGACTGACAAAAGCAAGATCGAGGTCTAGCCAAAGCAAGATCGAGGTTGATCCGGCTAGCAAAAGCAAGATCGAGGTCTAGCCAAAGCAAGATTGAGGTTGATCCGGCTAGCAAAAGCAAGATCGAGGTTGATCCGGCTAGCAAAAGCAAGATCGAGGTCTAGCCAAAGCAAGATTGAGGTTGATCCGGCTAGCAAAAGCAAGATCGAGGTTGATCCGGCTAGCAAACCTCAATCTTGCTTTGGCTAGACCTCGATCTTGCTTTTGCACATCGTGCACGAACGTCCGGACTCTAGTAATTACCATTCGGAAGACGTCTTCAAGATATTCATATCATTAAAGTAATCTGTAAGTATAACATTTTATTAATATTGCAGTCATAATATGTAGAAACTTGTACAAAATCATATGTAAACTCATATGTAAACTAATATTTTTTATTCATAGGTTATGGCTGAAAGTAGTACAATGCACGTGGCCATCAGATTTTTTGGTGATGAATCGAAGAAAGTTTTATTCGTGCCAATAACAGACGTTTTACACTTAGATATAGAAAAAGACTATATTAATGAACCTTTTTATATAAAAAAATATGAAGGCAGTACAGATAAATTTCATTTTTCACCGGGTCAAGTTTTATTGTCTATGGGTGAGTGTTGGATTTATTTCTAATTTGTATTGAAAAAATAATAAATATTAATTGTACAATTAATTTCACATGTTTCTGCATTTGGGGTCCGCATCAAATATTAAAGCATAGAGTGTACGCTAAAGTTAAAAGAAATAAGTAATAAACCGATCAAAATGACCCACGTTGCGAAAGCAGCCAAGAAATGGTATTACTACTACATCTGCATGTACATTGTATACGTAACAAGCAACTAATTCTTATACCTATATACGATATACAATATATATATATATATATATATATAGAAACAGTAGTAATATGGTAGTGTTTATTATTTATTTCTTATAACTGTAACATATAGGGAAACTTAAGGGGTTACACCACTGTAGAATTTTCAAAAAAACGAAAAAATTTTTTTTTGCTTAAAAGGTGTTTTAGGGTCTTAAAAATGATATACTAAAAGATAAAGGGCCGCAAAAATGTCTAAATGTCAAAATTTTCAATTCTGCCGCTCCAAAATCAATATCTAGTGGAAAATTAGTATTAGATATTGCCACAAATATTGCTACTTGTGTGTTCAATGACGGATTTTCCTCAATTTTGCACGTAATCGACA
This sequence comes from Temnothorax nylanderi, assembly GCF_030848795.1. Classification (NCBI taxonomy): domain Eukaryota; kingdom Metazoa; phylum Arthropoda; class Insecta; order Hymenoptera; family Formicidae; genus Temnothorax; species Temnothorax nylanderi. Next base: position 105,700 of record NW_027249577.1, on the reverse strand, counting down.
CTATGGGCATGACAATTGGCCCAAACAGCTACAATCTATGCATGGAGGTGGACGCGGAGCGCATCAAGAAAGCGGAAGAATCGTTGAGTGAAGATGCAAGAAAGGCTCGAATCGACTTGAAAGCCTTAAGAAAGGAAAAAGAGGAGGAGGATGTCAATCTAGAAGGCCAATTGTATGGTGCAGGCATCGCAGATTAAAGGTATAGAAGAATATAATATGATTTTACAGTACTTAAAACTTTAAACGCGTTTTTCTCGAAACTACTTTTTTTGAACTGGCTGAAAACATAACTCGAACAAATCTTTACCGATCGATCTGAAAATTTAACAGTATATTCAAAATTGCTTTCTCCAGCGACGTACGTAGGATTTTTTTTTTATATTGCATATTTTTTTTTTTATAAACAATTTTGTGACGATTTTTTTCATGAACTTTTAAACTTTTTTTTTTGAAGTGCACCATTTCGCGAAAAATCAATATATCGAAAAAATCCTACGTACGTCTCTTGCTGTTGTTCTATAGAATCGAAAAAACTTTGGTTTTTTGTTCCAGGTCAAAAATTGCGGGAGTTAGGTTTCCGGCTGTGGACCCCTTAAAAAAAAAAGGCACCGACGGAGAAATGCTGCGCAGCCGCCATTTTGTCATGAACGAAGTTGAAAAAAATATATTTTGTACTTTATTACTAGCATTATAAATCCCATTTTGCAGAATTTTGATTCATCTCTTTATTGCGCCAAAAAAAATTCCCGAAATATTCTCTATTTTTTCATGCTCTACAGTGGTGTAACCCCTTAAAACGTAATATTGAAGTGATGAATAATTTATTAAATTAAAAGTAAACATTTTTAGTTTTAAAATTTTCTTTAACTAAAATATATTAAAGAAGTCATTTTTTTAAAGGTACCTTAGAACAATTATCGTACCGTAAAACACGCTTCAAATTTAGTAAAATGCGTAGAAGCGATGCAGTTCAAAGGTTACGACTACAACATAGAGAAATTCCAGAGCAAATTAATAAAGTACAGAATATTAAAAAAAAATTAAAAAAATTATCAAAAAATAAAAGTGGAAAACAGCAACTTCAGAAATTTTTAAATAAGAGGATGGCATTAAAGGATTCAGATGATGAGGAAATAAATTAAAAAAAAAAATAGAAAAAGATTCCAAAATAAGAGACGGCGGCTATTTCCGAGTGACGATGAAAATACTAATGTAGATAATTCAGATAATCAGTCGAAAGAAGAAAGTAAAAATGTTTAAAAATATTATTAAATAATATATTTATATTGTTAAATAATTATTAAATTAATTATAATTTTCCCCCTTATTGTACAGATAACATCGCAAATGAAGAAGATCCTCCAAGTGCAAATACTCCTGCTGAGACATTAGATAAATTAAATATAATTTTGCCAGGTTCAAGCGTCAACCACCAATCTTCATCGTATCTTAATCGTATTGAACGTTCATTTTCAGGATCGCCACCACGAAATAAACATAAGAAAATAGCTATAATAATTATAAGAAATTGCTTAATATACATTATCAATTCAAAATTTACAGGTAATTAAATTTAAAAAAATGTATATATTTTTTCAGCAGAAATACGAAATGTGGAGACTCCACGGTTGCGGCCGAATCGTAGAAATGAACGTAATGAACGTTCATTTTCAGGATCGCCACCACGAAATGAACGTAAGAAAATAGCTGTAATAATTATAAGAAATTGCTTAATATACATTATCAATTCAAAATTTACAGATAATTAAATTAAAAAAAATGTATATATTTTTTCAGCAGAAATACGAAATGTGGAGACTCCACGGTCGCGGCCGAATCGTAGAAATGAACGTAATGAACGTTCATTTTCAAGATCGCCACCACGAAATGAACGTAAGAAAATAGCTATAATAATTATAAGAAATTGCTTAATATACATTATTAATTCAAAATTTACAGGTAATTAAATTTAAAAAAATGTATATATTTTTTCAGCAGAAATACGAAATGTGGAGACTCCACGGTCGCGGCCGAATCGTAGAAGAGGCAACTTCGTCTATCGATTGAAAACTGCAGGTAATAAATTGTATTGCAAGACGCACATGTATAGGAATACACACACGCACGCACGCACACACACACACGCACGCACGCACACACACACACGCACGCACGCACACACACACACACACACGCACACACATGCGTGCGCGCGCGCGTGACCCTACACGTTTAAAAAAAAATTTTTTTTAAAAGCTATAAAATAAAATTTTATTAAACTATTTGGTAGGTGAACAAATAGAATCGGAGGATGAAAATCGTTACGAATATGACAATCACTTAAGCTCGGAAGTGCGAGAAGTTAATGAAGAAGGAAGACAGTTATATCAAATTGAAGGAGATGAGGTATCCCAGCTTCATATTAAGCAAGTATTTATAAATATTTAATTGAAATATTTATGTTCACAATTGTTTATCTAGATTTATATTGGATGTGGCAAGATGATACAACTGGCATTCTGGGAGTACATTAAACACCGTAGCCACTGGGTATTTTTACGAGAACTACTCGTAATATTTTGGGGCAAATATCATTTGGTAAACAGATGTTTTAAAAAATCAAAAGTAACAACTGAGCTGTACGAAAGATCCCCTCGAAAATGCTTTACGCCAAAGAAATATAAAAATTTGCGTCGTAAGTATTGATTTTCAGTTGCAAATCGTTAATGATACATTACTTCAAATAATTCAATTTCATTTTTAGAATTATTTAAAGATTACCTTGACGAAATATTTCATCATTCTACAAAGAAAAAAAGAATTCTTCGTTATATGAACAAACACATCGGATATAAGATTAGAGATATCCGAAAATTAGATTATGAAAAAATTTTGATTTAATCAATTAACAGTTTTTTTTATAATTTTTTTTTATTTAACAGTTTTTATATTTTGTTACCAAATTTTTATATTTTATTACTTTATAGTAATTTAGTAAAGAAATATACTTTATGTTTGTGTTGAATACTAATAAAAGATAATTTATGTTTGTCTTGTAATTTTCAAAATTATATTTCTTGAAAATTAATAAATTTATACTTACATTATTGTGTTTAATTTTTTTCCTTTTTCATAAATTGTTTCAATTACAAAAAATAATTAAATATAAATATATGTACAAAAATATTTTTGAAACAAATGTATTAATAAAACCGTCATAAAGTGCATTATATTATACATTAGATCTTATTTTCCTATATCAAATGAAATATATCTTTTATGATATTAAATGATATTGTTAAAAAAATATTACAGCTAAATGTATTTTCATTAGATTTATGTTACACTTTATATAAGAAATAGATTGTACATGCAATTTATATGGCATCGCATGTGATAGGCTGCGCTCGGAAAGTTCACTCGATCCGAGTGCGCACGAGTATACTTCCTTCTCTTTCTATCTCAGCGAGTTAGAAGGAGAAGGGAGTATACCCGTGTGTACTCGGGTGACGTTTCCAAACGCAGCCCTATTGTATGCGATGTCATATAAAAATTTTTTAATAATATTAAATGATATCTCATTTGTGATACTATATGATATCTCATATGCAATATTAATTGAGATCTCGTATGCGCGCTGTCATATGATGTTTTGGTTGGATACATAATATGAGATTTCATATGCGTTCTCATTTAAGATCTCGTAAGAGAAATCGTATGAGTTCTCATAAGAGAATTTTCATTAGGGGCACGGCCTGTCTGAGCAGCACTTCACATCATATGAGGATACTAAAAATTGGGTCGATTTGTGGATAGCCTCAAAGGATGAAGCGTTCTTCCGACGCGGTATCCATATGCTGCCAGAAAGATGGGAAAAAGTAGTGGCTAGCGATGGACAATACTTTGAATAAAACCGTACGTACCGTTCTCTCACAATAAATGCCCAATTTTTTACGGCGGAAACTTATTTGTACTCCCAATATAAAAATCGACTCTTGGCCAAAATGTACGCTTTTTTATTGGGAAAAAGAATCTATTTAACAATCTCTATTTAAAGAATTAATTTCAGCACAATGATATTATTAAGCACTAAAACAAATTATAATTTATACTATTCTTCTTTCTGTCATTGAATTTATTTGCCATTAAATGTATAACGTACATATTGTTTCTCAACGGAAACTGCGAAAAAGTGGTGGTCTCTTATTCCGTCAGGAGGAAAATGTATATATATATATATATATATATATATATATATATATATATGCATGTATATACACACACAGCAAGTTCCTTTACACATTTATATTCTACAAGCGATCGAGATGTCTATTATATGAACAAGATTTGTTACGTTTTTAATTTTTAAGCGTGATATTCATTACGGACAATATTTATTACACGCTTATGCTTTTTAAGCGTAATATCTACTACGGGCAAGATTTGCTATTATAAAAATATAAAAAAAATCTTATTAATCTAATAATAGGGTATTATAATAGGGTATATTTATAATTAAACAACTAGCAATATACATACATACATCTTTATTAATCAATCAGGTAATCTGTAATGTCACATATTCGGGAATTTTGGAAACATTCCTCGATCCATTTACATTTGACAATTTTTATAGATGTTTGTTCACGTGCATTCACGTTTCTCACAATAGTGCATGTCTCATCGCTTGTGTCTTCTACAAACGCATGCGTAACGGAATTATCAATTTGGTCTTTAACTGTACCTGACATAAAACGGAATTTATATTTAGCATAACACGATCGATTCGCAAAGAATCCAATTATATCTCTAAACAGCGAATAAGGCGATGTGCCCCCGAATAATTCCTTGTCCATCTCTTTTTCCTGCTCACTGGTTAACTGGTTGTCCGCAAGTTAAATAATTTGCACAATTAGATTAGTGCGATAATTTATATATATATATATATATATTTAGTAATAAATGTTAATTTCAAGAACCTCGTTCGTCATCTTGTCGAGTGAACGCTTCAAACTTTCTTCATTTGCGTCAACAAAAAAACTGTCGTAATATTTATCATAGTTTTCTGCAACTTTCTGTCTAGTACTGTCCCGACTGCATAATAATTCCCACGGTAAAAAATTATCTGACGAAGCCCAGTCGGATTGATTGGTGACACGTTTAAACCAGTCCAAAGTTACAACATCGTATTTTTTACTGTTTATTACTTCCTTCCCTCGTATCTGAAAAAGGAATTTGTTCTATTAGTTCGATAACTATTGCATGTATTCAAGCTTGAGTTGCGCGATAACATAGCAGAAAAAAAAATATATATATATTTCCTACCGTTCTATTATTGCCTACTATCACGCAGAAAGTATTTTTCATTGGATTCTGTACAATCCTTGCGCTATGCTGCTGCAGTATTTCTTTAATCTGCTCTTTCGGCAATTCATCGGCCATTAATCACACAAATTTCTTTTCCGTCTAATAGTCGCGTGAGTACTACGCGCTTGCTGTACATCTCGGCCATCTCGCTGTCTTTTCTAGATAGATAGATAGAAAATTATAAGTAACATAATTTCGGTATCCAATATTATATGCTGTCAAATAATAATAAATTGTTTGTAACTAACCTTAATTCGAAATTCCGGATCTGGCAAAGTGATGCAAAGGTGGCTGCAATAGCCCGACCGTTGGGCACGGTTATTGCTGGGCAGTAGGTCGCGATGATCACGTCGAATATGTATATACAATAGAATCATGCGGACGGACAATGGGCAGGGGACCATGAACGACACAGAACAATGACCACTGGCAGCGCGCAGTTTCGGCGAGGTATTGCGCTTACCGCAGAGAGGGGGGTGCGCACGTGTCGCAGAAAATACAGTGGTCCTCCCGCAAAGTGGACTCTCGGAAATTTTTCCGCCCCTACCTTCTTCCGCAATGTGGACATCCCCTCTACGACGTTCCATTCCAATGTTTACAACTCACGTACATGCTAGCGTACATGTGTATGGTACCGCCTTTCTACATGAATCACGTCTACAATCATACTAGTCCTGTCCGTGTGAAGGAGAGGAGCGAAAGGGGAGGGGATAGCTGGACGAGCGGAATGTTTACACTGCAGAGTCAGAGTACTGACGTCGCGGTTTTTAACGGTTTTTGTAAAGATTGCGGAACTGTCCACATTGCCAAGTCAACTTTGCGGGGGGACCACTGTACATATGTGGTCGTCGCTGTCGCGCGCGAAATGTTTCTCTCTCATTCTCTTCCACAGCTGTGCGTACAGCGCGGATAAGTCATACAAAAAGTGTAATATATTATGTCCTGAAGTGGGAATAATAATCTCCGTAGAAGGTAATATTTAATATTAGTTATTATGTGTCGAATTGCTTTACAAAAATTGTTGCGTTTTGGGACGGAAACCGGCGTAGATGCAGTATATGCAGTTTAGCTTTGCTGGTCCGCACACAAGCAAATGTCCCGTGTCCGTGTGGGGCTGGCTGTGCATGAAGACGAGTAGCGCACCTCTACTAACGATAAAGCTACACAAACTGTGCGTCATAATATTGTTGTTGTCATTTTGCTTTTGCAACTAAACGTCTGAAATGTATAGTGAAAACTGCAAATTCGATAAACATGAAATGTGTTGTCACTTTTCATAACATCGGTATTTAAAACTTGTCTATGGTCGAAAATCAATTTACGTGACCCAACAATAATATAAATGTACAACCCATTACGTGAAATTAAAATAAAAAACTGCATGCGAAAAATACCTCTTTGGCGTGGAATACCCCATGTACAAACAATCATTTAAAATGCGTTATTTTGATATTTCGAAAACCTGTTCATAGTTTGCGTAAACATTGTATGCTTCAAAAATAGGTAAGGGTTTTATGCTTCTATGATCTAATTCATGATAAGTATTTTGTTATTGTTTTGTTACAATGTTTATGTATTTGCAACTAATATAATTATTCAAATAAATCATATCCCGTAACGTGGACTTTTAAAACAATATGCACGTATAAAGATACATAAAAATAGGAAACGTTACATGTTAATTTGATACAAATCATATTTTTTTAAATATATGTTATATAGGCTCGCCCCCAACACTATGGATTTTACCGGCGAAGAACCGCCAAAACAGCAGAAAAGAAGATACAAGCGTTTCTTGGATCCAGCTTATCAAGAACATGATGTTTCTGCCAAAACACATGATTTGTGGGTGAAGAGATCAGCATCGCGGCAAATGAATACAACAAACAGTCCGAGTAAGTATTGAATGACATATTTAGAGTATATATGTATGCAGGTTAAATACTTACGTACGTAGATAAAAAAAGATTTTGTTGATAAAATGTCATATAAGAACACATACGGGATAAAACAGTTATTGTAATAAGTTGTACAAATGTTTATATATTATTATCCTTCGGTTTGAACAAAAGTTCTTTTAGTGCATTCGTTCTATATTAAATTGTACAATAATCACATTGTTAAACATGAAAATATATAGTTATAGTATATGGGTCATTAATGTAGTAGTAATAAGGCCGCATTACGGTTCTGTATATTTTGAAATTCTTAATACCACTTTCAAAATTCAAAATTGTTTCCCAACGTTTACTGCAAATGCAAGTTTTAGTTATTTATTGATCTCAATTCAAATGATGATGACAGACTTTTTAATTGAAAATTACTATTAAAAACTTTACAGGCCACAATGTACTGTAAAAACTTTTCATTATAGATCCATGTAATGTACCTGAACAATGCAAGGTATATTAAATTCAGACTTTATACATTTATTAATATGTTCGAAATTTGTAAAAAAAAATTTTCAAACAAACCTCGAACATTATCTGAATACCTCAAATATAAAATTATTCAAACACCTCATATGCCCGACTGAATAAAATTATTGTACGCTGTATATATAGGTTGTGCGGGTCACAACATAAAAGCGAAAAGGAAAAGTAAATATTAACAATAGGAATAAGAACGACTCCTTAAACGGTTAGTCTCCGGTTACTTCAAATCGTACAAAATTAGTTTCGGTATTCGTTTTATTCATTACATTTATTTGTTACATTTATTATGTAACAAATAAATGTAATGAATATTGTTATATTTATTATTATATTTTGTGACGTTGCAGTTTCGCTGCATCGTGGCAGCGCCCCGCGCGCCGCCGTCACAAGGCGCGGGTTTTCGATAATTATTCGTTTTGCGCCCGAGGACGGTTCACAGAGTCAGAGCGAGAGATCTCCAGGGGCATAATTATAATTGCGTTTCCGTATTTTGATCCTTTTTTTTGTTATTTTGTATTGATACGTGGCGCCTCACCGAGCTGAGACTGGAGTTCCTGAGGAGATGCAGCGGACCGTAAAATGCGGATTGAGTCGACCGAGAGGAATCGAGCCAGGATATCGATCGACGCGAGCGGACCGCGGCGAGACTCGCAGGCCGGCGGGCGCAAGGGAGCGCGGAAGGACACGCGCGTGGGGCATGATACGGCGAAGGACGGACCCGTAGAGGTAGGGCCCCGGGATGCCGGGGCGGAATGAACTTCGCCTGCCCTCCTCACCTGCAAAAAGGACTCCGGGGTGGCTGGCCAGCACTCCCGGACCGAAACCAAAAACACGGGGACGTTAGCGTCTCGTCCGCTACCGGGAAGGATCCCGGCGAAATCGTCATACGCGCGAGGAAATCTTAAGCGCCCTGCGGGAGCCGGAATTGTCGGCCCTGCGCAAGGATACGTCGCGAGCTTGCGGGCTCGCCCCTAATTGGTCCGCACGTTAACGTCGAGCGGCTGCGTACGCCCGGGGTGGAGCGCGCAATCGATTCCGCCATCGTGCGAAATTTCGGGAGCACTCCTGGATCGTCCTCGTTAGCCTGCACACGCGTGAAATAGTCCGTCGCGAGATTAACCCGATTTTCTTGGCGGTTCTCCTGACCCTTGGGGCGACGGCGAGGAGCTTTCGAAGGAGAGCAGAAGAACGGTGAGGTTTCCTCGGTAATATTCAGCATGTAAAGCCACGACACCGCTCCCCGGGTCGCGCTCTCGCTCGGGAATATTCGCGATAATTAACGTATCCGCCGACAAGGCGTATTTAGCGATCGATGGCGAGAGCGAGGGGCACCGGACTGGTCTCGTGGCCGTGGGATCGCGGTCGAAGTCTACGAACTCCTGGAGATTGTGGTAGGCGCGTCAATGACGACGTTCGATATCGCGAATACGCCATTTCTCGCGCCCTTCGCGTTCACGACCGCGTGTCTCGTTGTGCGTAGTATTTCGCCCGGTCGAATCTTAGATTCCGCACGCGATATTAATTGCATCAGACGGTTATTCGCGTTGGTTTGATTGCGTACTTGCGATTCGCGTCCGAACACTTAGATTATCCTCGCGATATCGGCTGCGTTGAGATATTATTCGCGTTAGGATGTTGTTTGTCTTAAGATACCATTTGCGTCGACCTAAAATGGCGTCTCGTTATTCCTCGCGATAATTCCGTAATTTTCTCGCGTTAATTCGAGTATTTCGCGTGATCCCGAGTGTCTCGGTGCATCATTTTTCGCGTTGGACGATCGCTGACAATCGCGGGTGTTGCGTTCGATCGGAATCACTTGCGTTAACCTCAGTTTCCTGCGTTAGGATAAATCGGTAATTTCGCGTTAGTTATAGTATTGCGTGCGGTAGTTCCGCATATTTCCTCGCGTTAGAATCGTGTTTCGCGTTACGTCGAGCGCCTCGGCGCCTTATTCTTCGCGTTAGGATATCCTCGGCGATATCACACCTTGCGTTCGTTCCCTCTTGCGTTGGGACGTTACTCGCGTCACGTTCGTTCTCTGCGTTAGTTTAAGATTATGCCCTGCGTTAGTTTAAGATTATTCCCTGCGTTAGATTAAGATTATTACTTGCGTTAGATTAAGATTGTTTGGTGACAGAATCCCTGCACGGGTTTGGACCTTGCGTTCACGCACTCCGAGCGTGGCGCACTGTCATTTCGCGGCATTTTACGCTATTGTTTCGCGTTCATCCCAGTTATGTCGTATTCGGTCGTAACTTTCGCCGATGTCCTACATTATTCGTCAGTTTAATACTCTTATTATTACCGGCGTAGTTTATACGACTTTGACGATCTTGTGAGTTTGAATTTCTCCTGATATTATTTTGCTGAATAACGACGCCTTCCGCGCGTTTACAAACTTTTCTTCATTCTCCGTGTTTTCTGGCGTCTGCGTTACTATCGTTTTGTTATTTGAAAATTGACGCCCGCGTTATCAACCGCGCCAGCATTTTCCTTATTAGTGAACGCCATCATGGCCCTTGTTCTATTACATAATAAACGTTGCTCTTTATTTGTTACTGACTGAGTTAATAATTCACACGTCACCCCGCCAAGTACCGCGCTGCCCTCCATCAACCCCGCCCTGCTATTAGGTCGAGCTAGCCATTCCCTCGCACACCGACTTATTTCGTTTTGCGTCTTGTTTTTGGTTTCTCGCGATTTCGTGGACGCGAATTCACGCGTCTGGCGCCCAACATTAAAATCGTTTCGCGGAGTGTCGGAGGTGCGAGAGAATCACCGGAGAGGCCTATCATCCCGCTCTCCTTTCCCCTTTTGATCCGGCACACGCCCCGGACCGCTCCGGGAGTGAAAAAGTCGTGACAATTTATTTATTATCGCATTCTGCGTATGCGTTCTCCTTCTTATCTACGGGAACTCTTCATTCCTCTTGATCCAATGTTGAGGAGATCCGGCCGTTTAGCTTCATCATCACATACTTTTCATATTCCTCTCCATAGAACCACTACCTACCGAAATTTCTTCCGACTATCTGCAATTTATTTTTGGCATTCTCTTCCTGACAGCATTACATCTGCATCTTGACTGGTCACTTTCAAAAATCTTCTTCGTTTCTGATTGCATCTGAGTCTGATTAATTACTTATTTCTGTGATTTTAGTTACTTTGTCAATTTTTAGCTCTTAAGCTTAGTATTAAGATTCATTTAATTTTAAGTATTAGTTTAAGTTACATATTAGGATACTTTGTACATTACGCGCCTGTGATTTGTTTATTTTTGCTAACTACTATTGTATTCTATGTCTCTTGCTTACTCTACCTTTGCCCTTTGGCCTACGCTTGGGCATAATAAATAAATCAAACAATCAATCAATCAATCTCTTTCTCTCTTTCTCTCCCCCCCTCTCTCCCCCTCTCTCCCTCTCTCCCCCTCTTCCTCTCTCTCTCTCTCTCTCTCTCTCTCTCTCTCTCTCTCTCTCTCTCTCTCTCTCTCTCTCTCTCTCTCTCTCTCTCTCTCTCTCTCTCTCTCTCTCTCTCTCTCTCTCTCTCTCCTCTCTCTCTCTCTCTCTCTCTCTCTCTCTCTCTCTCTCTCTCTCTCTCTCTCTCTCTCTCTCTCTCTCTCTCTCTCTCTCTCTCTCTCTCTCTCCTTTTCCCTCTCTTTCCCTCTCTCTCTCTCTCTTTCTCCCTCTCTCCCTCTCTCCCGTCCCGTAAAATTTTATCCCTACTTCATATACAATTTTTTAAGATTCGGTCAATTAATTCCCGAAAAATTGAAAAAATTTCGGTACCGGCTTTTAAAATGATCGGTAACACAAAATTATACACTTTATAACACTCCCCGGAAAATTCTACCCCTGTTTGATCTATAATTCTTTGAGATTTGGTCAATTATTTCCCGAAAAATTAGAAAAATTAAAAAAATCGGTTTCCAAAAAATCGGTAACGAAAAACTACACACTCTATAGCACTCCCCGAAAAATTCTACCCCTATTTTATATGGTTTAAATACAAATTCGGTCCAATAGTTTTTAAGTTAAAAACGCACAAACATACACCACCCGTAAGAATTTAAAAAATTAAAAAAATCAGTTTCCAGAAAATTGGTAACGAAAAACTACACACTCTATAGCACTTTCTGGAAAATTCTACCCCTATTTTATATACTTGTGGTAAAAATACGGTCCAATAGTTTTTAAGTTAAAAACGGACAAACATACACCACCCGTAAGGATTTTATAGATTAGTATAGATTGGACCGAATTTGTATTAAAACCGTATAAAATAGGGGTAGAATTTTCCGGAAAGTGCTATAGAGTGTGTAGTTTTTTGTTATCTATTTTCTGGAAACCGATTTTTTTTATTTCACCACCCATAAAAATTAAAGAAATTAAAAAAATCGGTTTTCAGAAAATCGGTAACGATAAACTACACACTCTACAGCACTTTCCGGAAAATTCTACCCCTATTTTATATACTTGTGGTAAAAATTCGGTCCAATAGTTTTTAAGTTAAAAACGCACAAACATACACCACCCGTAAGAATTTTATATAATAGTATAGATAATAGTATAGATTTAATAGATTTTGGGCAGGAGATTCTTTTTAATAAAAATAATTTTTAAAAAACAGAACCGTAGTGGCCTTTTGTTACTACACTTATAATAACTGGTTCATATTCCATTAGGATTATATGGGTTATTGTAGCTCAATTAAGACGGCAAGATTTGGCCTTTTTGTGAAAGACCATTCTTTCAATCAACGAGATTGTTTTGAAATAAAATATGCACCAAAAAAGAGACACGACATTTTTTATAGGTCCACAATTTTGTTTACATTGTTACTAATTTTTTAATTTTGACGAAAAATTAGTGCACTTATAATTTTAACATTTAATATTTACGCTTCTAATTACCTAGCACGGTGAGTAAAAACTCGTTTTAACGCTGAAATAAAAACGTTTTAAAAAGTAATGGAAATTTTAAAGAATGTACTTTTTTTCTATAAAAAAAATTTAAACAAATATTTGTACACGTAAATAAATGTAAACAAATTAATTAATAAAAATTAAAATTAAACTCCATCCTGGGAACAATATTTTTAAATACATAATTATTATTACAATTAAACTGTATTATTAAAAAAAAATAATAAAAATAGCAATACAATGCAAACAAATTTATTATTATATTTTTGATATATTATTAACAATAATACAATTTTACTTTCTTAATTCATAAACATTACTTTCTCAAACCTCTTGTTATTATATCTTTCAAATGTATTTGTACTCGCTGCGATAATGAAAACCGTAGATATAATTACATATTAATTTTAAAGTTATATAGTGCGCTTATTTTTCGTTAAAATGAATAAATCAGTAACATTGTAAAAGAATATATGTTAAACCTATAAACAACACTTTATTCTTTTTTTGGTGCATATTTTATATCAAAAACATTTCAATCCGTGTAAAAAATAGTTTTTTTTTTTGGTCAGACGATTTCAGCTCGAATGACCCGTATGTACTTTTGGCTGAAGTAAAAATAAGATATAATTCTTATGTCTAATGTCAAAGGAAAACTGTTGTGAGTTACGCACGTAAACTGTACGTTATATATATATATATATATATACTCTTCAAATGTATGTACATGATTCACGCAAAAACGGATACAATCCCCTATTCTCAAACTATATTTTTCTATAAAAGTCACAGCAGCTGTTACTGTTAAAAACGAATAGAAATAAAACCAAAAGAATAAAAAATCTTCGATATTCCGTATTGCAGACAGAATGGGCAGATTGCAAGCAGAAACCGATAAAGACTCAGTCCGCTTCTGATGTTTCTATCCGTCATGTTTAAGAACGAACATAAAATTATTTACATTACTACGAATTAAAACCAGTGTGATATTTTCAGGTGGAAGTATAGAAAATCCAGAAGAGGCGAGCGAATCCTATGTGGCAGATAATGATGACACTTCATTGGAATCAGGCTCATCGTTGGCTAATGCTACATCAAGTGACCGCGACGACATGGACGTCGATGTAGGTGATCTACACGACAGCAGAAGTATTTCGAATGCATCCGAAAGCAGTTCTATATCTGACGGTGAAAATGATGTGGATACTTCCGAGGAATCCGAAGACGAGAATGTTCCACATGACAGGAATAACTGCGACGACGATCCGATAATGTTCGAAGTTTCTCAACTGAAAGAGTCTGAAGTTATGGAAATGATTACAGGGATTTGCGTGCGGTTTAATACGTCTTATGAATTAAGAAAGGCTATTGTTGACCTCACAAAATGTCTTGCAGGGCCGGGCTACACGAATTGGCAGATGACAAAATATAATATTAAGAAAAAGTATGACCCACACCTGAAAATGTAATAAGTTATACATTTTTTTGCTCAGCATGCAAATGTCCTTTATTAGGACCAGTGCAGAATATGGAATTTGCAAACGAAACTGCAATCTGCCGAAAGTGTAACCAACAGAACCATTTATCTATGCGATCGGAAAACAAATTTGTGTACATAGATTTAGAATTCCAGTTGAAATCATTATTGACGAATACACACATCGAGGAAAGTATAATGACATTTATACACCAGCGCAATGCCCGTCAAAATGCTGATTATAATGGCGGATCAATAAGCGATATATCGGACAGCGAGCTGTATAGACAGTTGAATACGAAATATTCCAACAAAGGATATTATCATGAGTACCTTCTCACGTACAACTTCAATACAGATGGTATGCCGATTTTCAACAGTTCGAAACGAAGTTGTTGGCCGATTCTATTGTATGTCAATGAACTTCCCCCAAAAGAACGATTCAAGCATGTTCTCTTAGTTGCGTTGTGGGTAGGAGATAAGGAACCTACGCCAAGCATGATGGATACGTTTCTGCAACAATTCGTCCAAGGGGCATTACAATTATTCAGAGAAGGAATTATGATTAAACATGGAGAAAGGCAAAGAATATTCAAATTTGCACCGTTGTGTTGTGCGGTCGACTCGGTGGCACGGCCTGTTGTACAAAATCGGCTGCAGTACAATGGCTACCAAGGTTGTTCCTGGTGTTACGCGAATGGCACATATTTGCGCGGAACCGTGCGATATTTATTCCGTGAAGACGTTGAACTTCGAAGCCACGAAAGCCATTTGAAAGACATAGCAGACGCTCAATTACTCAGTAAAATCATCAGGGGTGTAAAAGGGGACTCCATTATATTTAAACTACCGGAATTCAATGCAGTGTGGGGATTTTCGTACGACTTCATGCACGGAACATTGCTAGGAGTCCAGAAACAAATAGCAGAAAGTAGTTATAATCAAGGTTCACCAATTTATCTCAACAAACTTCAACGAACAGAATTGAATGCCCGTTTAATTAGCATTAAGCCGATCAAAAAAATTCAGCGTCTACCAAGACCTCTGACTGAAAGGTGTAAATGGAAAGCTTCTGAGTGGCTTTCTTGGACATTATTTTATTGTTTACCTTGCTACTATGGCATAATACGAAATGACGTCCATGAACATCTCGCTCTGTTGGTTAGTGCCCTATTTCGACTTCTTCAGGATAATGTCACCGACGAAGAATTAAAACAATGCGAAATCGATCTTCTTCGATTCGTCGCAGATTTTGAAATTTTATATAGTGAAGAGTGCGTAACGTTTAATATCCACGGATTGTTGCATATAGTACAATCTGTGAGAATGTGTGGTCTATTATGGGCAACTTCAACATTTAGTTTTGAAAGTACGAACTTCCACCTAAAGCAACAAGTGAGTGGGCCAAAGGGCGTAGAAGCACAAGTTTGCACAAAATATCTGCAGAAAAATTTGTGGAAGTGGCGAACAAATAGTGGAGGCAAATCGGAAGTTTGTAGGCAATATTGCAACAATTTATTCGCCGCACATAAGCATACAGGCACAATTACTGTTGGAGAAACAGTCCTCTTGGGCACTGGTCGACGAACCGCCAATGGAAATCGATACGAACGGTGTATTTGCAAAGGTGATTACTATCACAGCAGCATCTATAGACCAAATAAAAAGACAAATGATTCTGCCGTGCAAATCAACACTGACGAGTGCGCCGAAATAACGGCCGTACTTCTGATCGGTGATGAATGTTATTTCGAAATCCGTAAAATGATAACGGAGAATGCATTTAATGTACCTCACATTTTCAGGGTACATGGTTACAGCGAAAATACGATTACCATTCCGATATGTGATGTAAAAAAAAAATGATGTTTGTTACGCACGCAGAGGGTACGTATGTATGCTGTATCCCTCAGATATTTTACATGTGACGGCCGTAGGGCACAAATTTTATCTCTACTCAAAGTAAAGCTCTAAGTAATATTATATAGTTGTATATAATGAAATAAATATAAAATTTACCCGACCGACTGACTTTATATGCTTGACTATACTTTATTTACAAAACGTATTTACCATTTTTAAATAAATAAAATGATTTTTCATAAAAGTATCTAAACCCGGATGTTAATGATATACAATGGGAAATGTCCCACCTTATTATCACACTTCGATTTTAAAAACAGTTGTGCTCACATATACATGTAACAATAACATATGTTAAAAATATATGAACTTTTTGCACAACGTGGTTTAAAACTATAGTGAAGTGTTATAGCTACTTCAATTCTGTTTTAAGTATCTTACGCATAAAACTGCGGGGACAGAAGCAGTTAGAATACTTGTACGTAATTACAGATAGACGCAGTTGACATTTGCCTCGATAAAATGCGGACCGAAACAGAGTTGTAACACGTAATTGCGGGTAGACGCAGTTAAGATTTCCCTCGGATGGTATGCGGACAGAAACAGTTAGAATTGTAACACGTAATTGCAGGTAGACGCAGTTCAGATTTTCCTCGGATAGGATGCGGGCAAAACCAGTTAGAGTTGTAACACGAAATTGCAGACAGACTCAGTTAACATTTCCCTCGGACATTATGCGGACAAAATCAGTTAGAATTGTAACACGTAATTGCAGATAGACGCAGTTAATATTTGCCTCGGATAGGATGCGGGCAGAAACAGTTAGAGGTGTAACACGAAATTGCAGACAGACGCAGTTAAGATTTCCCTCGGACAGTATGCGGACAAAATCAGTTAGAATTGTAACACGTAATTGCAGATAGACGCAGTTAAGATTTGCCTCGGATAGGATGCGGACAGAAACAGTTAGAGGTGTAACACGAAATTGCAGACAAACGCAGTTAAGATTTCCCTCGGACAGTATGCGGACAAAATCAGTTAGAATTGTAACACGTAATTGCAGATAGACGCAGTTAATATTTTCCTCGGATAGGATGCGGACAGAAACAGTTAGAGGTGTAACACGAAATTGCAGACAGACACAGTTAAGATTTCCCTCGGACAGTATGCGGACAAAATCAGTTAGAATTGTAACACGTAATTGCAGATAAACGCAGTTAATATTTGCCTCGGATAGGATGCGGGCAGAAACAGTTAAAGGTGTAACACGAAATTGCAGACAGACGCAGTTAAGATTTCCCTCGGACAGTATGCGGACAAAATCAGTTAGAATTGTAACACGTAATTGCAGATAGACGCAGTTAAGATTTGCCTCGGATAGGATGCGGACAGAAACAGTTAGAGGTGTAACACGAAATTGCAGACAGACGCAATTAAGATTTCCCTCGGACAGTATGCGGACAAAATCAGTTAGAATTGTAACACGTAATTGCAGATAGACGCAGTTAATATTTTCCTCGGATAGGATGCGGACAGAAACAGTTAGAGGTGTAACACGAAATTGCAGACAGACACAGTTAAGATTTCCCTCGGACAGTATGCGGACAAAATCAGTTAGAATTGTAACACGTAATTGCAGATAAACGCAGTTAATATTTGCCTCGGATAGGATGCGGGCAGAAACAGTTAAAGGTGTAACACGAAATTGCAGACAGACGCAGTTAAGATTTCCCTCGGACAGTATGCGGACAAAATCAGTTAGAATTGTAACACGTAATTGCAGATAGACGCAGTTAAGATTTGCCTCGGATAGGATGCGGACAGAAACAGTTAGAGGTGTAACACGAAATTGCAGACAGACGCAATTAAGATTTCCCTCGGACAGTATGCGGACAAAATCAGTTAGAATTGTAACACGTAATTGCAGATAGACGCAGTTAATATTTGCCTCGGATAGGATGCGGACAGAAACAGTTAGAGGTGTAACACGAAATTGCAGACAGACGCAGTTAAGATTTCCCTCGGACAGTATGCGGACAAAATCAGTTAGAATTGTAACACGTAATTGCAGATAGACGCAGTTAATATTTGCCTCGGATAGGATGCGAGCAGAAACAGTTAGAGGTGTAACACGAAATTGCAGACAGACGCAGTTAAGATTTCCCTCGGACAGTATGCGGACAAAATCAGTTAGAATTGTAACACGTAATTGCAGATAGACGCAGTTAATATTTTCCTCGGACAGTATGCGGACAAAATCAGTTAGAATTGTAACACGTAATTGCAGATAGACGCAGTTAAGATTTGCCTCTGATAGGATGCGGACAGAAACAGTTAGAGTCGTAACACGTAATTGCAGACACTTACAGTTGAAAATGTTGTCTCGGATAGGATGCGGAAAGAAGCGGATAGGATCTCATCACATTTTTCTATGTTACAACAGTTGTACGGTTAGAAACAGATGGGATTGGTATCCGCAAATATTTACTGCAGACAGAACAGACAGCTTACAGTTAGATACGGATAGAATTTCTATCCGTTTCTGTCCGTGTCTGCCCGGAAATTTTACCAGGGTAAGTGCGATCAGCTGATTTATAGAAAGAATGATAGATTCACACATTTGACGACGGATCTTAGTTACTTGTAATTGCCAGACACCGAATATATGTCAGTTATCGATTTTAGATCGATATTTATAAAATTGACACATTTGAATAAAGATCTTTATTTTGGACGAATATGGTAAAAGAAGGGCATGGACACTTTCGTATTGTCTCAAAGAACAAGCTTATGTAGTTTATTTGAAAGAAATCGTCATAGTTTAACTTTTGACACTTTTAGGCCTACTTTGCCAATAATGATGCGATTTCATTAAAATAGATCTTAAATGTTTTGTTAGGTCCTAAGGAGACTGTTTATATAGTTTGTTTGCGATTTTTTACTTTATTTTAAGATTTCACCTCTTGGAGGTAGCTTCGCCATTTGTAATGCGATTTTGATTTTTAAGGGCTTAAATGCTTTGTCTAGTCCTAGAGAGACTGCCCATATAGTTTAATTTTGATATTTCACATTGTTACGAGTTTTCACCTGTTCAGGTGTACTTTGCCAATTAGCGACCAATTGAGTTGCAAATCGTCTTAAACGATTCCTATTGATCCCTAGAAGCGACCCATGTAGTTTAATTATAAATTTTCTCATTATTTAAGGATTTTACCAAAAGTGGTGAAAATTGAAGATAAGCCTAATTATGATGATTCAACGATATATACGTGTTCGTAGAAACATATGGAAAGAGAATCTGAGGTGACTTATTCAATTTTCACAATATTTCAAGAAATAACCATTTGGGGTCAAAACTCGTATTAATTAACTTTTTAATGTTTTTATTATATATTCATGTTCAGAGGGACTAACTAAAGTCACCCATGAGGAAAAAACTTGGATTTTCTCAAAATTACGGATTTTCACTAATTTTAGTAAAAGTATTAAATATCGAATATTTTCATAATATCACGATAGATTCACGTTCAGAAGGATGAAAGAAGCCTTCCTATGCTATTTAAATTACATTTCAAGGTCAAGATCCGTAATTCACGCAATTATTATATTTTAACAATAGATTTAAGTTCTTGGTAATAAAAGGAATCCAACGAACTATCATTTATTCAAATCGAGTCATTATTATAGATTTTCATAAATTTTGCGAATTAATTAATTATCGATAATTATGCGTATGTGATTGCATAAAAGACATTGTAAGAAGATAAGAAATACATTCCTGAAGTCAGAATTGCATAAATATAAGCGTATGAAGATTTCATTGACATAGGTCAGTTACGTAATATTTCTAATTAAGCGTGTTCACTTAAATAAAACGATGGATTCGTTTATTATATGATATGTTAAATGCATTCAATGCATTTAGCTAATGCTTTATGCATTTTATAATATTTTACCTAAATTTCCTGAAAAAGGGAAAGGCGATTAGTTTGCGTTATTAACGTATTATTTACGGTCAGTACACTTACCTATACTTACCGATACTTACCTGGTGAATCCTGGAGAGTCCTACAGCCGATGCGATAAACCTGAAAATAAAAAGAGAAATTAATTGATGTATGCATGAATGAATGTACATACGGGTCTAGATATTACTGTAATGAGCAGGGACAACCGTACTTATTGTATTGAGTGCATGAACATGCGTATATTGAAAAATGGACAGGAAATTGCATTAAGGATTAATTATGCGGGATTCATCATTTTGTTATTTCATATATTTGTTCAAAGTAAGATGAGTCATAAATAACATGTAGTCGCATGTCTCTTGGTAAATTTAATTAAATTCTGATTATTTGATGTAGCCGCAAGCTTTTAGCCGGCTATGTAATTTGATATACTTGTTTACGTCGAAAGGAAATTTCCGTTGAGCATGTTCAGACCAGTCGACTACATGATAGAGAGAGAAAGCGAATGCAAGCTTCACAGCCGATCTGTGATTGATTGTGAACCCATGGTTGGGAACGCCAGCCCACCGAGAGTATAAAAGCTAGCCCGAGCAACCGCTCGAGGTCTTTCCTGGATAAATCTTTGAGGAAGTCACATCGTTGGTCTTTCTGCGGAGAACCGTGTTAACGTTATTATCTTGCGATACGTAAAAAGGAAAGATTAGTTTCGCGAATCGCGTACTTGTATTCCGAAAGCGTACTTGTTAAGCGAGAGCTATATACAGTTCGGGATTGTACCCGGTTAACAGCCGTTAATTGTCGAAGGGATAACTTATCTTACTTTTCGTGTACTTTGTGCCGAAGTCAAATATATATTTTTGTTATTGTTAAATCAATACAAATCTAAATTTCATTTACATTTCCTATCCGATAATTCCAATATCTGAAACGCAAACCGAGTGCGAGTGCGTGCCCTTGTCAGACGACATCGTGCCTAAAAACGTAAAGAGCCACGCAGCCTGAAGATAATCTAACTGGAAGGAAGGAAGGAAGGAAGGAAGGAAGGAAGTCTCTCGTCAATGCGATTAAGAGCTAATTACGTTCTGTGTGATCGTATAAAACACAGTGGCGACCATAATTATTTAATCACAAGTAAGTCTTACCTATCCAAGATCAAATGTTCGGTCACAACCTAACCTAACCTTGCAGCCGTACCCACCCGCGCAGCCACAGGTGCCGACCACACACCCGAGCGCGAATACTATTGATGACCTACGGGTCATGGCGGAAACGAGACGGAGAACGAGCGCCCGGGCAGCCCGAACAGCGGACCCGAGAGAAGTGCCGCTGGACAGGAGACCGGAGGTAACGACCGGCCGGCGGAGATACCGACCGCGAGATAAACTTCCCGTATAATGTAACGAGTCCGTAATGGATGATCACACCGCGGTCATACGTAGAATTAAGTGGTTTCTTTGCATAATAAAGATATATACATATATAATTGATAATTGGTGACGGGTAATATTATATAATAAAATATACGGGGAAATAAATATATTAGGATAAGTTGCGAGCCGTGCTCGTATAAGATTACGTTTCGTGAGACCGAGTAGTCTCAGGGTGACCATATAGCAGATCACACGGGTGATCCGACGACCCACGGGGGAGATAGCATGACCGCGAACGCGCGATAAGAGAATGGTCCGCAAACACGCGAACCGAGCATCGAGGCCGGTAATTAATGATTCAGGCGAGCATAGGAATTGCATCGTCATCGTTCTAAACGACCCGCGGACGAAAAGGGCCACCAGGTCCGTAGATTGCGAACCCAGCGACTTCCGCGAGAAGTCGGCACATCGGCGCGTCAAGGAGGCGCCAATTCACATGACGAACGGGTCGGCGTCAAGCCCAGCACCAGGGCCCGCGAAAACGCGAGCCGGCAACTTCCGCGAGGCGAAACCCCGCGAGGCGATCGAGGGGGGTCCCCATAACCATCCCATGAGGACGGCGTTAAAGTCCGAACCCGGGTTCGCGAAATCGCGATCCCGACCACTTCTCCAGGAAGTGACGACGGATTCACGTTCTAGGGAGTCCGACGAACACCCCGATACCTTTCCCGTCGACGACAAGTACCGGGCCTGGAAAATCCGAGACCGGGGATCGGGCGCGGAATTTGCAAACGGATATCGCATGAGAGCTCCCACGGGAACCGGCATACGAAGGCGCATCGAGAAATAAACGAAATTACGACTCCGGAGGTAACGACCGAGAGTCAGGAGATAGTTAACATCGAAATTATAATAGCTTAAGTATTGCAACGCGACAGCGATTCAAAATCATGATTTGTAAAGCGTCGAGAATATTCCGAGTGCGAAATTCTATGTATTCAATAGCGAGCAAACAACGGCGAGCGGAAATTTCCACGAGCGATGTAAACAAAGAGGAATGCGAGCAAAAACGACCAGTGCGTGCACAAACACGTAGGAATGCGGACGCAGGGTCGGAGAAAGTCGAGCGCGAGCCGTGGTGGGGGAAGGCGAGAGCGAACCGGCGAAGCCGAGCGAGCGCGAGGACTCGAGGCAGTCGCTCGACGGAGGTACACGCGTAAACACGTATCCGAGATACCCTCCGAGAACAATCGGGCACTTAGCCGCGGATACCATCGGCGCATAATAACTTAGCGCGCGAATCAAAATCTTGTAGAGTCAACCAACAGTAATGGTCATCGGGATTGTAAGGCCACTCTGAAACAGAAAAGTGTTTGTAAATTAATCAATGAATAAATGATCATTGATTTATCTGAAACAAAAGTATTTCAAATTAGTGCGTACTTACCTGATACTTACCTGATCCTTCGAGCTCGGCGAGTCCTGGTCCAGCGGCGGTCCATATCCAGCGTTGGTGATCCACCGTTGTCCATCGGCAATCCAGAGTCACATCGTTGGTGGTCCATCGTTGTCCAGCGGCGATCCATCGAAGACGGGAACCTGAAACATAAAGAAATGGTTAATCCTGAATTATCGTTCTAACGAGATATACATACCATACCTTCTCGGTAGATTATTGGTTAAACCGAGTGGCGACCGGACAGTAGATCAACTTATTTCGCGATTCTGAGCCGTCACTTAGCCCCGTCCGGTTACAACCTAACCCGATTGCGTCCCAGTGGTTGAAGATTTCCACCATGAAAAAAAAAGGTCGACTGTCAGGACAGTCAGGTCGACAGTCACCCCCCACGGGTCGGGGGGGTCACCGGGGGCCCTTAGGGGCCCCTAGGAGCCCCCCCGATACGGGTCTTGCGCACCCAGGGTCCGGAGCACACCAGTACCGTAACCTTCGTCAGTCTTTGGACTGGCGGAGGCCGGGGAGTTCCTTCAGGGACTCGCGAGGGAGGCGCCCTCTATAAAAAGTTTGCTCGGACCGGACGGTGCCGTGAGGGAAGAGCTTGCTCTCCCAACCGTCTTAAGGGAAGGAAAACCCTGACAGAAGACCGAGGGACCGGCTGCCCTGCTTAGGAGTCTGGGTCTGGCTTCGGCCACCCAGACTCCAACAGCCGGTAGGGGATGGCGACCCTGACTACAAACGCCCGGTCGGTCGGGACCGTTAGGGGCTTGTTATGCTTCCACCGGCAATCGGGGCGGGGTGGGCCTTCCTCCATCCATTGCACGCCGGTGCTCCGGCAGGATGGGGGACAATCTCACGACCATTGCACGCCGGTGCTCCGGCAGGTCGTGGGATTGCGGGCCCACCGGGGGTTGCCCGGGCCGCTTGGAAATGATTCGAGGTCGGGGCCGGGCAACCCCGGGAGGAAGGGCACACCGGGCCGCCCGGACGTGTCCGGGTCAGGGCCGGTGGTGTCCCTGCCGCCGGCAACGAGGGCCGGCGGTGCGTATGGCAGCCCGTCGGTGGCGTCTGCTGGGGGGTCCATGTACCCCTGTCCTCTTGGGCGGCGGGAGACCGGGATCGAGCTTGCTCGGCCGGTTCTCTTGCTTAGCCCGTGGGGGGGATGGTCGGACTTCTCCGGTTTGGCGTCGATCGGCGGGCGGTGCTCCCAGGGGTTGGGGGCGGCCGCCGGAGATTCCTGTGGGCGTTCTCGACACGGGTTTGGCGAACCCGGGGATACCCGAGCTCGGGCAGGCTGGGCTCGTGAGGCTAGGAAGCCAACCAGCCTAGGAGAAGGAAAACTCCGAAATTAAACCAAACTAAAAACAAGAATGACAATGCACACCAATAAAGACAAAACTTTACCGTCCCAGGGTGACCGGACACCCAGGGACCGGCGTGTGAAGGAGGGTAGTGTCCCCCCCCCCCCACGTCGTCAACGAGCGACGGGCTGACATCTGGGTTGCGAGCGAGCCTGGATGTCGAAAGGGCTATCGCTCAGGGGCCCAAGGGCCGCGAGGGTACAAATAATGACATCGAAATAGATGTCGAGATGGTGCAGGAGAATGAGTGCGACAAAGGTCGCACCCTCGCTCTCCCCTCGAACGGAGGAGATTCAGGGACCGGCCTTTCAGGGAAAACCAGGATTGGCCCGAAATCATGGAAGATGGCCCAGCAGGAGTCCTCCTCCTCACAAGTAGGTCAGAGAAAGGAGCACAGTTTCGCGAAGCCCCTCGCACCGTCGGATGACGGAAGATCCAGCAGGAGCAGGGAAAGGACTAAAGCCAATAAAACTAAGACTGGCGGGAAGTCGAGCGAACCTGACAAGTACGACAGCTTCTTGGAGAAGCTGAATGACTTAGACAAATTCGCCACGCAGGAGGGCCGAGGAGGATCTGAACACCAGAGGAACGACAGAGACTCGTCCACGAGTTCCGCGATGTCCGACACATCGGTAATTCTGGATGAAGAAAATGACAAGTTGGTGTACGCTGAGTCCTCTAAAAGGGGCAGGGGGCGACCAATAACCACGGGCGAATGGACTTTAAAAAAGGCCAAGATGGCCGAAAGATTACGCCGAGAAGAAGAGCAAAAGATCCAAGACCTCAGGGACCCGATGATTCCTCCTGATCTATCTGCAAACAGAAAGAAGGAGTTCGAGCTCCTTGAGAAACTGAAATACGCTCCAATGGAGGACCTGCTAAGTAGGATTGTGGAACAAGTGGCCAGTTTGGATAAGGCCACGTCCACCTCCAAAAAGATCCAGGGGCCGATACAGGGCCAATTGAACACGGTGGCAGTCACAATCAAGGCAGCGGCCACCTATCTAAGTGAAAGAATGGGGTCGGGGGGCGAAGCTAGCTCGGATAATTACGAGTTGGAGACATTGAGACGTGAAAACGCAAAATTGAGGAGGGAAATGAAGGTGGGCAGACAGGAAAATACCCAACTGAAGAAAAACATGGAGAACCTAAGTAAAGCGGTACGGGAACTCCAGGTCTTGAGGGTTAAAGATAGGAAGGAGGAAATGGATAGGGAGGAACCTATGGATACGACTTCTCCTCCTTACCGACCTGACTCGCCGGTCCTACAAAGGACCAGAAACAGGAAAGGAACGAAAATCCCCATACAGGAAAATTCGGACTCTGATCCGGAATTTACGACGGAAGACGCCGAGAGACAAGTGAGGGAGCAGGGTATGCCACCGGCGGTTAGACCAGCCTTGCAAGGTAAAACTAAGGTGATCGAGGAGGCAATCTTGCCGACGAGAGATATACCTCCAAAGCTGTCGGGGAACGAGTACCTGACTGTCGCTATGGGGGCAAAATTGATGGAAGAGGCGGCCAGCAAGGCAGTGGAAATGCTAATTGCCAAACTGCCGTCTCTCAGAGGAAACACAAGTTTCCCCCCAGGCCCGAAACCTGCACCAGCCAATAAGGCAAAGCCACAGGCCCCTAAACAACAGGGAGGAGGGAAAAAGAAGGAACAAGGAACAAAGGAATTCCAAAAAAAGAGGAAACAAAAAAGGGGAAAGGGAAACTTATCCAGACGGGGATACCCAACCCTAGCTACAGCACGTCGAAACCCGGGGAGCGCCGCCACGGTCCTCCCGACGGCGAATGGCAATACAACCCTGTGGACCGAAGTAATAGGAAGGGGAGCGCGGAAGAAGAACGCGCAACCAGCGAAGAGGGGTATAAAGTCGGAGGGCAAAAAACCCATTGCTTCCTCAGTAGGCAAAGGGCCGCAACGACAGAAAGGGGTCGCTAAGCAAGCTGGAAATGCACCAGTTGCCAATAAAGAGGGAGGGATCAAGAGGAAGAAGGTACCGCGCACAGCGGTTACGATTACCAGCCTTCGAGGGGAGTATGATGAGATTATGCGGGAGGCTCGTCGAGGACTCTCCCTGGAGGAGGTGGGAATCACGGGCCCACTTAGACCAAAAAGGGCCCAGACTGGAGCCCTCTTATTGGAACTCTCTGGCAAGGAGGGTGCAAAGAAGGCGGACAAGCTGGCCCAACGTCTCACGGAGTTGTTCGCCGGAAAGCAAGGTGTCGTAATGTCAAGACCCATCAAAACCGGGGAGATCCGGGTCCTCAACATTGAGGACTCGATCCTCCCCGGTGAGATAGCGGAGGCAATAGCTCAGGTCGGCAAATGTAAACAAGCCGAGGTCCAAGTCGGCCCTATAAATCAGGGACCGAACGGACTTAAAACGGCTTGGGCCAAATGTCCGTTGTTTGCGGTCAACGAGATAGTGAAGAACGGCGGGCGAATCAAAGTTGATTGGTTCGCCATGAGGGTGCAGCCGCTCGATGCGAGGCCCCTCCAGTGCTTTAAATGCCTGGAGGGGGGCATGTCAGAGCGGCCTGCCCCAATAACCAAGATCGTAGCACGCGGCGCGATGTTTATCGATTAATCGAAATGGCCGATAGTTTTTTTCCTAATAATCGATTAATCAGTCCGATGTTGTCCTCACCCGATACATCGATGTTCGATTATTTATGTCAGACATCGGTGTTCCAAAATTCACTGCTAAATTCCCAGGGCTCGTCTATAATGGCTTCGTAGTTCGTACGGCGTAACAGATTAACCAATCAGAAATGAGAATTGAGAACGGCGCTTGAATTTGAAAGGCGCTGCTTTCGAAAGGTTATCGTCAGTTACTAGAAGTTTACATACGTGAATCACGTGAATACATCGTGAATCGTTTGTCGTGTCTGTCTGCGTGGTCTTTGCTCGAGTTTATGCGAAAATCGTCGTGCTACCACAGTAAGTATATTCATATATATATATATATATATATCTGCATGGACACAGCTATCTGCAGTTCGAATTAATGGATATTGGATACCGTTTATCGTTAATTACCACGACTGTTTTGAATGCTGGTATCTGGTATACATTCTGTTGTACATACGTTGGAACTTTGAACGTTGTATTGAAATTTATTCCAAATTTGCAATGGATGAAGAATTCCCTGACGACCCTGACGTCTCTGACTGTAAGCAATATTTGTATTATACAAAATTGTATATAAATTCTGAACCTAAATTTTGTTATATATTGGAATGTTATTTAATAATAACGGATACATATGTATATATAACCTGGTATAAAAACTTTCGAAGTTGTGAAGCAAGGTTATAAATTTGTCAACAGATATTATAGATATTGAAGAGGCAGGTCCTTCTACTTCAACATCTTCCAATCTACAAGATCAATTGCATCAACAAAAATCACAGAAGGCTGTGCAGAACAAACCCGCAAAACAAACAAGTTCTGTGTGGCAATACTACGATAAACATACAGATATTAGATCAGCCATATGCCGTTTGTGTGATAAGACTATAAAACATAGCGGAAATACCACCAACCTAATGCAGCATGTTTCAAGGAAGCATGAAATAATGATGTTAAATAAGAAAAGGAATTGCGATTCTGATTCTGATTCTTCTAGAGGAAATTCTGTTAATGCAAATCTTCAAATTTTTAAAAGGAAGAAACCCCAATTGGTATGATTTTTTAAATTGGAAAATATATGATATACTTTATTGATATGTTCTAAAAACATCAATTTAATGATATGTTCTAATTACAGATACAGAGCAATGATTCATACATTGATGATGCTTTTAGCAGGATAAGGTCCTTCCAAGGTTGGTGAAAAATAAAAAACAACAGTTTCTAATATATAAATAATATATAACATATATATATATATATTAGGGTGGCAATATTTTTCAGTCAAAAATTTGATTTTAAGTCTCACCCCTTAAATTCGTTCTACAAACTCTCAAATGAAGACCATTGAAAAGCAAGCGCTGTAACTTAATATTTAGAGGTCGCTCAAAGCCTCTAAACATTAAATTTTTTCGAAAAAGTGGTAAAATGCATTTTTCACTCATTTTCACTGCTAAATCTTTTTTAGTTACCTTATTAAAGTACCTGGCCATCAAGTTTGAGGTACAACACATGAAACAAAAATGTAAATATAAGTAATTAATGCAATCTTTGGCATAAGATCGTCTATAGCTGTTCCGTAATTTTCTCGCGATCGCGGATCAATACCGTACCGGTAACGCCATCCGTCAGTCGCCCTCCGAACGAAGGGATTTCGCGCCGCTCCCCCCGTCAACCCTCACCGCGAAGTCTCTCGCGGCACGTATCGATCCTGTCATGCCGTGATCGCATGATCCCGGAAACGCAGGTGATTGGTCGATACGCGTCGCGCAAAGGAAAGCTCCCGAAACACGAGAGTTCGCGGTCAGTAGCAAAAAGTACTCCGGTTCACGAGGTCGTATACCGTCGTGCTTCCGTTAACGTACCCCGGTTCACGCGGTCTCAAAAATACCGTCGTGCATCCAAGTTTACTGCTCTGTCAGAGCACCGCTAATTATCGCGCCGTTCGTGCGTGCTGCAATTCGCTCTCGCCTCCGCGAGCAGTGAACATTCGCGTATAAGTCACCCTGCGTGCCTCGCCATTGTGCGCTCGATCATCGTGATCGAGCCGACTTTTGTGAACATTCTCGCGTCTTGTGTTACGAACAAGTGCGACTGCTGTATAACGCCTCAAGTGCGTTCATCGCGTGCAAGCTACATTGCGCGTCTTAATTGCCATCGCCTCCGCGCTCTACGAACACTTTCGTATCACGTGACCAGCGCTCATCGAATCACGTGCGCGCCGAGTGTCGTGCTCAAATGAGAGCGCGTCAACCAGCATTTGTATTAACCTGACAATTAAACGATATTTGTGCATTCCTCCCAAATCAAGTGTCTCATTCAAACCGCACGTCGAATCCCTGTCGGGGTCGACCCGGCATCTTACGCCAATTGGCGAACCGGAGTTACGCCCGGAAAACATAAAAATTCGCCAACATAATTTCTGGTCCTTCGAGCCGGATCGGCGTGCTTGTTGAGTACGAGTCAAACCAGCTGGTGCGAAATGGCAGAGCAATTGGGCGGTCAACCGCAACTCCAAAGAGTGATCGAGCGTTGTCTTGAGAATTTCAAGAAGCTCGGGCGAAGCAACCTAACGCCAGCAAAGGTCCGTTCGAGGATCTCCGCTCTCAAGGAGACATGGAATCAGTTTGTCAGCGGACACGCCGCTGTAGCCAAGACCATCCCTGAGGACCTGCGAGCATCCCTGTCCTACTTCAAGGACAATCACTTCGAGACTACGCACAACGCCTACCAAGCAGCCTTGGACTACATGTCGGAGAGCCTGGAAGAGTTGGAGCCAGTCGTGAGTCACAACCAGTCATTTGCCGCATCGACGATGCGCACGGATCAGTCCGCGTTTTCTCTTTCGCACCTGCCGCGTATAAGTCTTCCTAAATTCTCGGGGGAGTTTCGCGAGTGGGAAGCGTTTCGAGATCAATTCACAGCCTTAATCATTGATAATCGCGAATTGTTAGACGTTAATCGCTTGCAATATCTGCACTCTTGCGTGAAGGGTGAAGCCAGCGATGCCCTACGCAATCTGGCATTAACTGACGCGAATTTTAAGATAGCTTGGAGTTTGCTAATAACGCGATATGATAATCGCCGCCGCTTAGTACATGATCACATCCACGCTCTGCACACGCTTCCCCAAGCGACTTCTGATTCCGCAGTGGCTCTCACCGCGTTGCGCAATAAAGCGAACATAGCAATACAGTCATTAAAAAACCTCGGTCGGTCTGTTGATGCATGGGACGACATTTTGGTTTATTTGCTCGTTCAAAGGCTGGATAAATTCACACGAAAGGCCTGGGAATTGCAACTTGGCGATACGTCAGAGTATCCTACATACGATCGACTTGATAAATTTCTTCTATCACGAATACGTGCGCTCGAGAATGTTCTCCCGGCTTCGTCTCAAGTCAAGGGCAATAAACAAAATTCCTCTGTTCAGAGTCACGCAGCGAACGCAAGTTCGACCAAATGTCCCATGTGTCAAAAGACGCACTTCTTGTCCGCGTGTCCGGACTTTCACAATAAAAGCGTCGCTCAACGGCGTGATCTCGCGAAGAAATATCATTGTTGCTACAATTGCTTGAGTACACGGCACACTCGCGATGCGTGTTCGAGCAAGAACACATGCCGTCAATGTCAGCAGAAGCACCATACGTTGCTTCACACGACCGATGTAAATAATAATGGTAGTTCGACAAGTGAGAGCTCACCTTCATCTACAGAAACGAAAACAGACTCAACTGACGAAGTAACTTCGCATTTATTATCTCACACCAGCTTTTCAAAATCAAATATTTTATTAGCTACGGCCTGGATCAAGGTGAGCGGGCTCAACGGTCGACATAGTATAGTCCGCGCGTTATTGGATCAAGGTTCGGTCACTACTTTGATCACCGAACGTTTAGCTCAGCGACTGCGTCTCCCGCGTACGCGCGTCTCCGTATCTATCACTGGGATCGGCGAGACCGCTGCCACCGCACGCAGCGCAGCTAAAGTTCATGTGTCAGCGCGTGACGGCACGGGCCCGGCGCCCTCCGTTTCCGCTCTTGTTCTCAAGTCGCTCACGACTTACATTCCGCAACGCGTTCCGGATATAACGAAACTGTCGTACATTCGCGAACTTACGCTAGCTGATAACGATCCGACTAGCGCGGCGCCGATTGACGTCATTATCGGTGCTGATTTGTATGGCGCGATTTTACTGCCGGAGGTCCGTAATCGCGCCCCTCATGAGCCCGTCGCTCAAAAATCGATTTTTGGATGGTTCCTGTCTGGACCCATGCCTATGCCGTCGCAGTCACGGCCGACTCGCATTCAAACGCACCACTGCACGGTGTTAGCGGAAATCTCCGATCAGCTGAAACGGTTCTGGGAGGTCGAAGAACTTCCTCAGCAAACTCATCTCTCACCGGAAGAGAGTCAATGCGAAGAACACTTCGTGTCTACACATTCTCGTGCCCCCAACGGGCAATATATAGTGCGGCTGCCGTTCAAATCGGGGCCCCCTATCGACATTGGCGACTCAAAAAAGTCTGCAATCGCGTTGTATTCGCGTCTCGAGTCACGGTTAAGGTCGAATCCTGACCTTGCGAAGGAATACCACGACTTCTTGGCGGAATATGAACGTCTTGGCCACATGACCAAGGCACCTCTCGATGACCCCCCTGATGGTCAAGTAGTGTATATACCGCATCATGCAGTTGTCCGCGAGCATAGCGCAACAACTCGTTTGCGCGTCGTCTTCAACGCCTCTCAACCCACCTCCAATGGTCTCTCGTTGAACGACCATCTAATGATCGGCCGTAAATTACAACCCGAATTATCTTTCATTCTTTTGCGATGGCGTCAATTTCGGTTCGTCTTCACCGCCGACATCGCAAAAATGTATCGCCAGATTCTTGTCCACAAAAGCGATGTAAATTATCAAAGGATCTTATGGCGACCCGCGCCAAACGGGCCCTTAATAGCATATTTATTGCTCACCGTCACTTACGGTAATGCAAACGCGCCAAACGTCGCTCTTCGCGTGGTCGAGCAAGTTGCCGAAGACGAAGGCGCTGATTTCCCGTTGGCAGTTCCGGTATTACGGCTTCACACGTACGTCGACGACGCTGTGTTTGGCGCCGATGACATACCGCTCGCGCTTCAGACGCGAGATCAACTGATTTCTCTCTTGAAACGAGCAGGATTTCACCTCCGAAAATGGGCGAGTAACAATCCCGTATTGCTCGAAGGCATCGATCCGCAGGATCATGGCCTTGCCTCCGCAAAAACGCTCGAATCTGACGAGCGTCTCAAGATACTGGGTATCAAGTGGCATCCTCACACGGACGTCTTTCAATTTGACGTCACGCTTGCAGAGTCGGTTCCCGACACGAAGCGCTCAATTCTTTCGACAATCGCTCGAATTTTTGATCCTCTTGGGTGGATGGCCCCAGTGGTCATCACCGCAAAAATCATGATGCAGCAGCTCTGGCTTCTTCGCTGTAAATGGGACGATGTAATCCCTAATGATCTTCTCCGTAAGTGGAGAGATTACTATACTCGATTACCTATACTGCGACAAATCGTCATTCCGCGTTGGACCGGTTACGGTTCCGATACACTCACCGCGGAGATTCATGGGTTTGCCGACGCCTCCGCCTCCGCATACGGAGCGGTTGTTTATTTAAAAGTTACGCATCTTGACGGAACAGTCGAGATTACGCTACTTCTATCGAAGTCGAAAGTAGCACCGCTTAAGCCCATGAGTATTCCTCGCTTAGAATTGCTCGCCGCGGTTCTGCTCGCGCGGTCTATCGCCGCCGTGCGATCCGCGCTCACGATTACTATTCAGATCTACCATTGTTGGACAGATTCAAAGGTCACTAAAGCCTGGCTCTCGCAACCACCCTCACGTTGGAAAATGTTCGTCGCGAATCGGGTGCATGAGGTTCAGACCCTCCTGCCAAACGTCGAATGGCATCACGTGCCATCACAGCAAAACCCTGCCGATCTCGTTTCGCGGGGCGTCAAACCGGAAAATCTGATTCAGCAATCTCTATGGTGGACAGGGCCTGACTGGCTCAAATTATCGGCAGATCAATGGCCCTCCGAGCCTCAATCAAATTTGCAAGAATCGCTACCGGAAGAGCGAGCGCACGTTTCCGTGCACCTGGTGCACCCTTGCCAACGATGGGAGCTCGGAGACAAATTCTCCTCGTGGAACAAGCTGGTGCGCGTCACCGCTTATGTAATGCGATTCGCTCGCCGCGCTCGCGAAATGAGTTGCTCAAATTCCGTCAATGCGACCGCAAAACCCGCGTCGATATTACTTCTTCCGGAAGAAATTAATCTCGCGCGCGAATTCTGGCTCAAGAAAGTGCAACAAATGTTATTCCCCGTGGAATACGCTCAATTAGAGTCATTAAATCGAATTTCGAACAGCAGTAAACTGCTACCGTTAAACCCGTTTCTCGATAAAAACGGACTTATTCGCGTCGGAGGCCGACTCCGCAATTCTGCGTTTCCGGACGACAAGAAACACCCGGTCGTGCTCGCTGCACACCCGTTAGTTACCGCGCTAATACGCGAAACTCATATCCGTGCCCTCCACGCTGGGCCGCAATTCACGTTGCACCTGCTTCGTGAACACTACTGGATCTTGCGCGCGCGTCAAACGATACGAGCTGTTCTCCATAAATGTGTCAGATGCGCTCGTGAAAGCGCCAAAGCCGCGCACGAGTTAATGGGCGACCTGCCCTCGTGTCGCGTCACGTCGACGCCTCGCGCGTTCCTACACTGCGGGATAGATTATGCCGGACCAATACAGGTCAGATCTACTCCCGGTCGAGGACACACATCAAGAAAGGCGTACATCGCGGTGTTCGTCTGCATGGCCGTCAAAGCTACTCATCTGGAGTTGGTTGGCGATTGTACGACTCCCGCGTTTATCGCTGCATTCGATCGATTTTGTGCACGTCGCGGCGTTCCCAGTGATATGTATTCGGACAACGCTACGACTTTCCACGGCGCTCAGCGCGAAATCTCCGTCACATGGAGTGAGGCCACTCGCGATTCGAATTTTCAAAATAGAATAGCAACCCAAGGCGTTCGGTGGAACTTCATTCCTCCGTCCGCGCCGCATTTCGGCGGTCTTTGGGAAGCGTGCGTCCGCAGCGTCAAGTTTCACATGAAACGCGTCATCGGGGCGCACACGCTGACATTCGAGGAGCTAAGCACGCTCCTATGTAAAATCGAAGCGTGTTTGAACTCGCGACCGATCGCTTCCCGGTTCAGACAATTTCGATGATTATAATTCAGTGACACCGAGTCATTTCTTGATAGGATCGGCGTTGACAAGCGCTCCCACCCCCTCGTTGCTTGAGGAAAAGGAAACGCGTCTCACTCGGTGGCAGCTACTTACACAGATGCGCGACAGCTTTTGGAAGCTTTGGTCAAATGACTATCTGCATACATTGCAGCAACGCCCCAAGTGGCGTCAAATTCAGAATCTAGCTCGAGTCGGACGCTTAGTACTTCTGCGAAATCCTCTCGCTCCTCCCAGCAGATGGGAATTGGGAAGAATCGTCGAGTGTCACCCCGGCGACGACGGACTTACGCGAGTCGTCTCGGTTAAAACAGCGCGATCCACGTACAAACGTGCCGTGGTCAAGCTATCATTTTTGCCGGTCGATATAAACACTCCGGAGTACCATTCCACGATGCCTATACGACAATAAAACTTTGTAAATACTTGTAAATATTCCTATGTATCATGTCTTATGTAAATTGATCATTCTAGTTTAAGTTGTTTCAGCACTCGCAGTGCTCCGCATGGCAAGCGGCTCGAGATCAACAATTCGTCACGGCGGGCGGCATTGAATTGTTGCGAATTGTTATTCGCGGCGGGCGGTTATGTTCCGTAATTTTCTCGCGATCGCGGATCAATACCGTACCGGTAACGCCATCCGTCAGTCGCCCTCCGAACGAAGGGATTTCGCGCCGCTCCCCCCGTCAACCCTCACCGCGAAGTCTCTCGCGGCACGTATCGATCCTGTCATGCCGTGATCGCATGATCCCGGAAACGCAGGTGATTGGTCGATACGCGTCGCGCAAAGGAAAGCTCCCGAAACACGAGAGTTCGCGGTCAGTAGCAAAAAGTACTCCGGTTCACGAGGTCGTATACCGTCGTGCTTCCGTTAACGTACCCCGGTTCACGCGGTCTCAAAAATACCGTCGTGCATCCGAGTTTACTGCTCTGTCAGAGCACCGCTAATTATCGCGCCGTTCGTGCGTGCTGCAATTCGCTCTCGCCTCCGCGAGCAGTGAACATTCGCGTATAAGTCACCCTGCGTGCCTCGCCATTGTGCGCTCGATCATCGTGATCGAGCCGACTTTTGTGAACATTCTCGCGTCTTGTGTTACGAACAAGTGCGACTGCTGTATAACGCCTCAAGTGCGTTCATCGCGTGCAAGCTACATTGCGCGTCTTAATTGCCATCGCCTCCGCGCTCTACGAACACTTTCGTATCACGTGACCAGCGCTCATCGAATCACGTGCGCGCCGAGTGTCGTGCTCAAATGAGAGCGCGTCAACCAGCATTTGTATTAACCTGACAATTAAACGATATTTGTGCATTCCTCCCAAATCAAGTGTCTCATTCAAACCGCACGTCGGATCCCTGTCGGGGTCGACCCGGCATCTTACGCCAATTGGCGAACCGGAGTTACGCCCGGAAAACATAAAAATTCGCCAACAATAGCAAATATAAAATAATTTAATGAATTTAACCATTTTTTAACCATCCACAGCTTATAATTTTGTTTTGTAAGTAAATATATCGAACGCCACTTTAGAAAAACATTCTATTATTTTCAAACTAAAACTTCTCTAAAGTTATTTGCTGTAGCCTAAAAATTAATGGTCGTTAATTGCTTCAAAATATTGCTATTTTGTTAAATAGCGCACTTAATGTAATTTTCTACATTGAATCCTTTTATTATTTTGGAAAATAAATTATATTATCAATATATCATTTAAATTAAGTCTACATTTCCCGCAGGAAGTTTTCGTGCATCGCATTTATCAGATTTCATATAGTTTACGCTATAGGTGATTGTTTTAATGAATTTTGTATGTACAGTCGGCTACTAAAAAAAAAGGTTGCAACATATGAAATTGGCCGCGTATCGGACCTTCTTCTTCTTCCTTGGGTAATGGCTCCTAAGGAAGAAGAAGAGGTCCGATACGCGGCCAATGTCTTGCAACCTTTTAGGGGTGCGTTCGGGGAGACGCTATTAGCGCTACCTAGCGCTACTGGCTGTTCGCGGAGCTCTATGATAGCGCTACCAAACGCTGTCGTGACGTCATTACTGGTAGTGTTATACGTCATAACTGCTTGCTACCAACGCTCTTCCTTCCGAGGTAGTGCATTAATAGCGTTAGCGTTTACAGGCTCTATGAACAGCGCAATAGTGTATGGTAGTGAATTGCGGCGTTTGAAGCAAAATAGTTTGGCGGCAGCAAAGTTCGCCGATAATTTTCTCTTTCAGCGGCGGCGGAATTGGCGGATGATAATTTATCGGCGGCGACGGCGAACGGCGGCGTTAGTAAATTTTTTTAAATCCTCCTGACTTAAAATAAAGTTCAATTTTAACTTTTCATAAATAATATGAACAAAAATAGCAAACAATAAATACTCAGCACTTGTTTTCAAAATACGATCACTTTATTAGCATTAGGGGAGACCGGGGCTAAAACGTCTACGGGGTAAATACGTCTAATCAAATATCTCGGAACCTGTATATTGTGCGAACTCGCTATTAACATTGTAAACGCTGCTTATAGTACCCATGTGACCAACGGAGTTTCGGCAGGTTACCTGCCGTGTTATGATTTTTACGAGGGCAAACGTGTTTTCGAAAGGTGAAAGTTACATTTTCTGCGCGGGGAAATTTTGTAATATCTGCAATAATATTTGCTCTCCAAATCTCGAGGTACGTGATTATAAAGAGTAATGCATGCTGAACACGAATCCAGTGTAGTTTTTTCATTATCGTTGATGTCTAATATTTCGTGGGCGATCAAACCTGAAACTTGTGTTTGGGGCTAATCGGTCAGTAAGCAGTCCGGGTGCATTTCCAAGGCATTTTCGGGCTCACTGCATATGGAATATGGATGAGACGGGAATTACAACCGTTCAGACACCGAATAGAGTCATCGGACGTCGAGGAGTGAAACAAGTCGGGCGAGTGATTTCTGCGGAAAGAAAAACCCTCGTAACTATTTTTTAATAATGTTTCGCATAAAAATTTTAAATAAATTTTTATATTTTTCTCTTAAAAAACAATTATTGCATGTATCCTATTATTTTTTAGAATTAGATGTACGTATATGTATTGAAAATGCAGTGCAGACTGTTATACCCCGGCATTTTTGAGATTTCAATTTTTCCACCGTTGTCGTTTTTGCTCTATACCGGTTAAACAAAGCGACGTAGACAAAAATTTCCTATATAAATTTTGTAGCTAAAGGTTTACTCTTTACAGTGGTATACCACATTTAACTACAATTATTTATTTTGTTGTTAAAAATCGGCACCGAAAAAAAACGGACTGTTTAGCCCCGGTCTCCCCTACTAATATCTTTTCTTTCACAAAAGAAAATAAAATTTATCTTAAAATGTTATTCCTGACCATCATAAGTAACAAAAATAAAATGTACAATAATTCACTGTATAACCATCAGATATCAGACTTCTTTCTCTCTTACTTATTAAACATTTCTTCACATATTAAGTTGTATAAATAATATGAATAATATAACTTATACTTAATGTAAAACTTATTTATTTACTGACTTTAAATACATATCTTTTATTAATTTGAAATGATCGTGAATAAATAATATTTTATTAGATTTTGATGGTTTTAACGAAGAACGTTTTGCTGTGATAAGCAAACCTGCAGAAGAAAACGCGCGTTCAGATGCTGAACTTGTAATCGGTTATGGCATAAATGCAGCATACCAATTTGTACAAATTCGGCAGTGACAACTTCATTTTATTCTACCATTGTAGAGGATCTTTGATAATCGATTCTGACATATGTAAATACTTTTTAACTTCGACAAGAATAGGATCTTCAGGAGGAATAATGCTTGTATGTTTCGCAGCCAACTCCAATCGTAATTTTTTAACTCCAAGAAGCTCACACGACTTATTAAGATAATCTGCTTCTTTATTAGATGCCTATTATAAAAAAGTAAAACTAAACATGAGAATCTAACTTATATATATCATAAAAATAATAATCTTATATTTGGTGATTAATATAGAAGCTGTTGCAAATATAAACTATTTAAGACTTATATATACTAGGTTTAATTACAATATTAAGCCTAGATTTTGTAAATCTAAAAACTGTAAATTACCTAGACTAGGTATTGCTTAGATATATAGTTTATAAAAACTGTAATAAAAGTTATATATAGCTTAATGGACAAAATTCATATACACTAATTTTTTTCATTGTTTAAAAGTATAAATTAATTTTATATAGCATATAATCAAATGGAACCGAATATGGATATATTATTAAAAAATATATTTAATTATATTTCTCATTTTATATAAAAACACTCAACTGGACAATAAGTTTTACTAGAATAAAAATATTTGTTAAAATATGATCTAATCTAAAACGTCGCTTAATGTTAATAAATAAAATATAAAAATAATTTAACCTGCTCATTTCTAATATTCAGGGGAACCATTTTGTGGATCATATATATTAAAAATTCCTCAGGAGATTGCTGCTTGTCTGCGAGATATTCAGCAACACCTCTAACACTTTGAAGAGTCGGATCCAGAAGTGCTTTGCAAACATGAGTTTCATAAAATAGTTTCTTTAAGTTGTTTTACTACAAATGAATCGTATTCATTTACACACATACTACTCTCAACTTCTGCCCTGAAAATATTAAAGAAGTAATTGATACAGCAGCATCTATTAACTCAGCTTTTCAAATTTGGCGGCGCAGGGGTCTACGAAACGCTACGCTAGTACGCTACTGCTGTTCATGGAGCTCGCATTCGCTAGCGCTATCATGGCTCCATGAACGGAGTTAATAGCGTTAGCGTTGGTAGCGTGGTAGCGAGCTCCCCGAACGCACCCTAGGCTGCGTTCGGAAACTATTCGGATGCACCCAGCATCGTTCTATCTTTGTTACTTACTGAAAATTGAACGAGGACAGAACGCGACGCAGGTGTGCACCCGAGTGAAGTTTCCGAACGCAGCCTAAAAGGTTGCAAGACATTGGCCGCGTATCGGACCTCTTTTTCTTCCTTAGGAGCCATTACCCAAGGAAGAAGAAGAGGTCCAATACGCGGTCAATTTCATGTGTTGCAACCTTTTTTTTTAGTAGCCGATTGTACATATAAAATTCATTAAAACAATCACCTATAGCGTAAACTATATGAAATCTGATAAATGCGATGCACTAAAACTTTCCTGCGGGAAACGTAGACTTAATTTAAATGATATATTGATAATATAATTTATTTTCCAAAATAATAAAAGGATTCAATGTAGAAAATTACATTAAGTGCACTATTTAACAAAATAGCAATATTTTGAAGCAATTAACGACCATTAATTTTTAAGCTACAGCAAATAACTTTAGAGAGGCTTTAGTTTGAAAATAATAGAATGTTTTTCTAAAGTGGCGTTTGATATATTTACTTACAAAACAAGATTATAAGCCGTGGATGGTTAAAAAATGGTTAAATTCATTAAATTATTTTATATTTGCTATAGACGATCTTATGCCAAAGATTGCATTAATTACTTATATTTATATTTTTGTTTTATGTGTTGTACCTCAAACTTGATGGCCAGGTACT
Organism: Temnothorax nylanderi; assembly: GCF_030848795.1. Classification (NCBI taxonomy): domain Eukaryota; kingdom Metazoa; phylum Arthropoda; class Insecta; order Hymenoptera; family Formicidae; genus Temnothorax; species Temnothorax nylanderi. The sequence continues at coordinate 65,961 of NW_027249577.1, read as the reverse complement.
TTAATAAGGTAACTAAAAGAGATTTAGCAGTAAAAATGAGTGAAAAATGCAGTTTTTACCACTTTTTCGAAAAAAATTTAATGTTTAGAGCCTTTGAGCGACCTCTAAATATTAAGTTACAACGCCTGGTCTTCAAGGGTCTTCATTTGAGAGTTCGTAGAACGAATTTAAGGGGTGAGACTTAAAATCAAATTTTTGACCCAAAAATATTGCTACCCTAATCTATATATATATATATATACAGGGTGTCCCTGAATGTTTGGTACTTTTCTCATATTTAGATAGAGCGAGCCAAACTGAGTCGAAAAGTCATGTACCATTTTGCAATTTTCGCAATAGTTGATGAGTTATTAATAATTAAAAATTGCCGTATTGGCCCGGCCCACCGCCAAAACCAAGCGCGCGGCGAGATGCCGCCGCCCCGCGGTCGGCGCGCGGGCAGTTGTTTACTACAAGCGGCAATGATTACGCACAAGCGGCGCGTAACGCCGGGCCCCCGTCCTGAGCGATGATAGTTTCTCGCCTTTTTTAAATAGAAATAAAATGTTCTAACAACATAAAAAAATTTTTTGTGCGTACGTATGTACATACGTGTGTACATGCATACACAGGAAAATATCAATTGTACTGCTTAAAAAAGCGATTACTCAATTTACTTTTTTTCTTTTAGTAAGTAACGGTTGTCTTTAAGAAAGAATATTTTTTTGATAATAGTCTTAAAATGTACAAATTTTAGAAAGAGTCTTTATCATGTACTCGAAAAAAGAATTTATACTCCTTCAAAGAACATAATAAAATTTTATCAAAGAAAAGTCAAAATAATAAATAAAGTAATATGAGGACCCTCGAGATTAAAATAGGAGAAGTCAAGGCTATGAGGGTCAGACGCAGATCGCAGTGCGTAATATCAGAAATAACTGATTTATTCGTCGTTTTGATACATTACATCGATCCGTACGTTTCGGCTCAGTTTTGAGCCATCTTCAGCGGTAGTTACAGAAATTAAGTTACACGTTCTCCGTACCGTATGGTGAGTTTACTGATTCAAAGTATCAGACATAGACCAATTGATCCATATCTGTAAATTTGTTCAATTAATGTTGAGATATTAAAAAGATCCCTTAGGAAATTCACCATTCGGTCTGAAAAACGTGGAATACAGAGCCATGCACAAAATGAATACTCTCTGCGAGAAGACTTGACGATCTTGTCGACACGACACACAATGATATGAAAGGTCTTGCAAGAAGAGGCAGGTCGTAGGTCAACACTTGTCATTAAGCGTCGTGCTGGACGTTGATATAAAAAATTGTTTAAAAAATAGCTAATCACCGGAACTCTTTTTAGAACTAATTCTAAAGCATAGAACTCTGCTAGAACTACCGAGAACTATCTTTAGAACCGCAGAAAATCATCAGCACGACACATTTTCACTAAACGTCGTGCTGGACGTAACTGCTAAAATTGTTTAAAAATAGTAAACAGTCGGAAATGTTTGTAAAAATAATTCTAAAGCATAGAACTCTGCTAGAACTACCGAGAACTACCTTCAGAAACGCAGAAAATCATCAGCACGACCTATTTTCACTAAATGTCGTGCTGGACGTAACTGCTAAAATTGTTTAAAAATAGTAAACAGTCGGAACTGTTTGTAAAAATAATTCTAAATCATAGAACTCTGCTAGAACTACCGAGAACTCCCTTCAGAACCGCAGAAAATCATCAGTACGACACATTTTCACTAAGCGTCGTGCTGGACGTAACTGCTAAAATTGTTTAAAAAATAGTAAACAATCGGAACTGTTTGTAAAAATAATTCTAAAGCATAGAACTCTGCTAGAATTACCGAGAACTACCTTCAGAACCGCAGAAAATCATCAGCACGACACATTCTCACTAAGTGTCGTGCTGGACGTAACTGTTAAAATTGTTTTAAAAATTGTTACTCACCGGAACTTTCTTTACAACTAATTCTAAAGCACAGAACTCTTTTAGAACTGTCGAAAATAATCGTTAAACCGCGGAAAATCTTCAACACGACACTTGTCATGGGCACGGACATCATAATTGTTTAAAAATGTTAATTGGTGGAATATCGATCTAAAATTGTATATATGTGTGGAATTCGATTAGAACTATCAGGAATATTATAATATTCAACGCATTTTGGTACTTTAGAGGAGGAAGTGTCGTGCTAGATTCGCGAAGTTAGCACGACATTATTTCAATTTCGATTTTTTAATATAAGTGTTTGAGATTGCGATAATCATGCCGAAAAGCGCGTTCGGTTGCATGCCGGTGCTCGCACGCCTTCCGCAAAAATCGGATATCTCGCATTAAAGAGATTGCATCATTGTCAAATTATAGCATGGATTTTTCCTTTATTCGCTTTCCGGAACATTCGCCAACATTTAGTCAATAACAAAGTCACGCCAACAGTTCGCACAAACAAAGCCAAGTAACCGCTCTTACACAAAGGAAAGATCCATGCTGTAAACATAGCGCTCGAAAACATGTAACGATCACTTCGCATCGTCAAATGAAAACCGTGACGTAAGCACGATGACGTAGGCCGTCAATGGCCAATCACCCTCTCGAAATTATTTGGTGATCAGCCTGGAGGGAGCCTCGTCTAGGAGGTGATAAAATACCGCCGCCGCGCCGCGAATCGCTCTCGTTCGCAGATCACCCGCTTAGATACACCGCCTAGTATCTAATACGACCGCACACCGCTTTATACCGCTTTTCGCTTTGCAATCCGCATTTGCTTTCGCATCCGCAATTCGCTTTAGCACTCGCTACATCTTGCCGCTTTGCCGTGCTAGCTTCAGTGCGCGCCACCGTTCACGGCACCTTGCCTGAAACAGACTTGTAAATTCTTGTACATATTGAACATTATTAAACGTTATTTTCGTACTTGCTACCTGTTTTCTTGTGGTCGTCTCGTTACCTCGCGCTACACCGCGCTACCGCGTGCTCTCGAACAATAAGGAATGCGGAACTCTTTTTAATTTTTATCAGGAACTGTAGAACTATAAAAAGTGCTACCAGAACTCTTAGTATTTTTTTGAAATTCGTAGAATGTCGTGCCAACTTCACAGATCCGGGTCTATCGTGGACATCACGTGGGCAAACCCCCCCGCTGCGCGCCAATTATCGGGATAGAGAGTGGTCGAGGGTGCTGAGACGTTGTCGGACCACGTCTATATTGAGTACAAGCTCTCGGCCACTCGGCCAGAGGAACAGGCCCGCCGCCGGGAATTAGGCGCAAAATTCCCACGGTGGCAATGGCGCAAGATAGATCCGGAGATGTTCCGAGGCGGGATCCACGCGTCTTTATGGAGGGACGACATCCTAATGAGCGAGGAAACCGGCGTGGACGAGTTGGCAGGATCGGGGAAATTATGCAGTCGACGTGCGACGTAGGCATGCCCCGGTTCAGGCCCAGTCCACGCCGGAAAGCGTATTGGTGGACGGAAGAGATCGCCGAATTAAGGCGCTCCTCCGTCCACGCCAGAAGGGTCTGGCTGCGAGCTAGGCGCAGTCAGGACCCCAATCGGATGGAGGAAGCCGGAGAGGGTTATTGCTCCGCCAAGCGGGCCCTCTCCTGGGCCATTAAGGTGGCCAAGGACAGAGCCTGGGAGGAACTCCTTCAGACCCTGTACGAGGATCCCTGGGGGCGCCCATACAAGATAGTCCTGAATAAACTCAGGCCGAGGGCGCCCCCTACCACGGAGTCTCTGGGCCCCGAGTTCTTGGAGAGGATCGTCGATACCCTCTTCCCGGATAATCCCGGGGAGAGGGACGGCGGGGCTCCCGCTCCACCACCAACGGAGTGGGACGACGAACTCGGGATCCAAATGGAGGAGCCAGAAACAAGGCAGATGTTGCGGTGCGCTGCGTGGTAGCTGCAATAAAGAGGCGGGTCTCCGGGTGGCTCCCCAGAAGACGCAGGCCGCGTTCTTCTACGACCGTAAAATGGGGAAACCGCCCGGAGTATACATCAAAGTGGAGGGAACCCGTATCGCCGTGGGGGCCCAGCTAAAATTGCTGGGTCTTTGGCTGGACAGTACCTGGAGCTTCGGCGAGCACTTCGCTCGCCTGACTCCCAGGATGTTGGGAGTGGCCAACAATTTGGCCAGGCTTATGCCGAACTTGGGGGGGGGGCGAGCGGACGGGCTCGCCGGCTTTACGCGACGACGGTGCACGCCGTGGCACTCTACGGCGCCCCGATATGGGCGCCAGCGGCGGCGGGCTCCACGCGCATTAAGACGCTTCTGCGTGAGTTCAGCGCGTGGTAGCCCTTAGGGTGTCACGGGCGTACCGCACCGTCTCGCACGCGGCGGCGACGACCCTGGCGGGACTTCCCCCGTTGGAGCTAGCGGCCTCCCAGCAAGCCGAAACATTTTGGCGAATAAGGGAGGTCTGGGCTCCGGGGACACCGGTTCCGCTCAGGAGTCGCCAATTAATAAGGCTCCAGGAGAAGACGGCCCTTGTCCAGAGATGGCGGGAGTATCTCGCCGAAGCCGAATTTGGCATGAGGACCGTCGAAGCTGTCCAGCCCTGTCTTGAGGAGTGGCTGGGCAGTCGGCGATATGGGTTAACATTTCACGCGACACAGGTACTCACCGGGCATGGATGTTTTGGTGGGTATCTGTGGCGCATAGGGAAGGAGGCTACCACGCAGTGCCACCACTGCAACGAGAGAAGGGACGGCGCAGCACACGCTGGAGGTATGTCCAGCGTGGGCAAATCAGCGCCGTGTCTTGCAGGGGGAGGTCGGAAATGACCTCTCCCTCCCGGCCATGGTGGCGGCTATGGTCGGGAACGAGCAGAAGTGGCGGGCATTCCTGACCTTTTGTGGTCAGGTAATGTCCGCCAAAGAAGAGGCCAAACGGGTCCGCCGCGGGGAGAGAGATCCCGATGCGACGGGCCCGTCACAAAATTGATAGTAACAGTCCTGCACCCAGGACTGTTTCCGCAGATACCGCGGAAGGTGCTGCCATTAGGCACCACGAGGAGTGTCTCCGCAAAACAAAGCGGAAGGTGACGCCATCACAAATGGCATCACGAGGAGTGCAGCACCTCCGGTCCCAATTGAAAACTGGGATTGGAGGAATGGGAGGTCAGCGTCCCGGCCGGGAATCCGGGCGTAGGCCAAAAACTCCTCTAGCTAGGGAGGTATGACGGGGTGGGTGATGACCGCACCCCGTCATTATAGATCACAAGGCTAAAGCCAGGAGTTGTAAGGCTCCGAGAGGGGAGCCACTAAGGCTCGGCCCTGAGGGGTGTCCCGGAAGTAATTGTCAAAGTTCCCGGGCGCCCCTCTACAAAGGGCATGGTAGGTCATCCGTGAGGTTTTAGTGGGTAGGCTGCGCATGTCGCTTGCGGCATGCGTAGAATCCTACACTCCCCTCGTCTCTTTCCCGGAAGGGCGAGGGGGTCCCCACGGGGTCTCCGCCACAGGTGCTCCTCCTGGGTCGTGATGGGGGTGGGAGCGGGGCTCGGGGGCTTGCCCCTGAGTCCTGGTTCCGCCTGCCTTCTACGGGAAGGCGCGAGGAGGGGAGAAACCCGCTGCCAAGGCGGCAGTCACTCCTCCCCTCGCTCGCCCGAGGGGGAGGGCGAGCGGTCTGGGTCCACCGCTCGCCCGCTACGAAAGCAACCCTCGGAGGGGGGGGCGGGTGGGGATAGTGTCCCCTACCCGCCACAAGTTTTCAAGCCCGGTCAGGGCTGGGCGTGGGGAGGCTCACGGAAGGTATACTTTAGTGATTCCCGGGGCCTCCCCAAACAGCGCCGAGAGGGACACTCGGGGGAGTTTTTAGTGGATTTAAGTTCCACATAACCGCCCTCCCCGCCCAGGAGGAGGGGGGTATCAGTGCGGATTTTCTCCCCCGTTATATAAAAAAAAAAAAAGGACATGTGACGAAAAAACACCTTAAATCGGTGAGTAACCAAAGTTTCTCGATCGAAAACATTGTTTTCGAGAAGAAAAACTCAAATTTCAGAAACTTAAGCCGGTTTCCATACAGCGATATTCCCCTAGACCAATGAAATCTTAACCAATGAGATAAAAGTACGCTAAAAACTTACAAAACAATCGTTTTCAAATTCACAGAAGCAACGCCATGTCGCGAACAACAATTGTTTCGCCCGGTGGCCGTTGTAAAGACGACCCCCAAAGCAACAGTGATTTGTCGCTAGACTCAGACGTACAAATCGTCTTTGAGCAGCCCCGCAACCCGCCAGCGATCGACATCTCCTCGTCGACAGATCCGTCTTCGTCGTCGTCGTCGTCGTCGTCGTCGTCAACAGACGACGGAAGAACCGATGTGCACCGGTGGATACGGGATCTTAGGCCGACAGCCATCGACTATGACAAAGTACACAACCGTATGTACGAACTAAGTTCCGATATCGACTCGTACGTAGTCTTGTGCACCACACTCGAGGCTTTTTGGTGCCTAGTAATATGTAAAATTGACGTAAAGCCAACAAAGATAATGGTATGTCAGAAGCGACGATCGCGCGTTCGGTCGACTGCTCGAGCCCGCATTTAGCGCGGGTTGCGACCGATTGAACAAGAGGGGGACCTTCTATGAAACGCAAATCGCCTTCATAGACTCGTGACCCTTATACTGTCTATTTCAAATAAACAGAGACGCGGACATATTTCGAGACATCGCCGACGAGCAACGGCTGCGAACAGCCGTTGACAAATTCGTACAATGTGTTATCGTGCGAACCGCTCGGCGGCTACCCACCGATTGCGAGACTTCCCGCGCCGGGATTAAGTATCTGATAACGAATATCAACCGCACGTATAATGTATTCGAAAAAGACTACGAACAATACAGTCAGCTAGTGACCAAAAAATTGCGCAAGGACATTAAGGACAAGTGCGGTATCACATTCGTACGATTTTACGTAGCGGAACACGGACTTAGATTAACAAAGCACAAGGCGGACGATTTAGTGCGGAGCGTAGTTGTCGACAATCACCCGCACATTGACATTGTGCAAATTCACGTCGCGGACGTGGTGAGATGTTAGGACGACGCGGCACTAGTGATAAGACTTACCGGAAGTGGCAACAACTCCCTCGCCGGAATTTTCACCCGCTCGGTAAAATTAGGCCAACGCATCGGGCGTTACCGCGTTGGATTGCTCAATGACTATGGTTATTTTGATAATAACGCCGCGCCGGTGCAGGATCCGGCGATCACATTTGTACAAGTGTACTGTTCGGCCGCGAAGATGGCGCGAGCGGCCGACTCCGGGTTCGTGGCGGCGTTCGCTATATGCCGCGGTTTCCGCGACGGCGGAAAGGAGTTCGAGCCGATAAGACACAGTTTATTATTATACAATACTTGACCGACCTCGAATATTATGCGGAGAACTATGTCGCGCGCCAACAGGCTCTCCGCGTAGAAGAAGTTTTGACGCTGGACGCGAGGCGTCCAGAGAACGACACGATTTCAAACGCGATACGTCGCCATAGGATCTTCGAAGGTGGCGTATTGACAATGGCGACGCGTCTACTGCTCGACAACGGAGTTGTATACAAACTACACCGTTGGGACAGACACGTCGACCGTTGTATATTCACAGAAAGAATCGTATTGAACAAAGTAGCCATGTGCACGTACGATTTTTACGACAAAATGACATGGGTGCCGCCAATTTTTGTCAACCAAGTGATACACGCTGACTATTGCTTGACGTACGCCGTGCACGGCGCCGCTCGCGTGCACAACTACAGCGTCACGAGAAGAATGATGATCAACGGCACCGAGGGCAACTCGGTAGACCGAGGCCTTGTCGTACTAAGGCCTACTCTCGACGTGGACACCTATGTATATCAGCTTTACAGCAATAACATAAAGCTGATATATGACAGCTATAAGGCACCAATGGCTTGTTATGCATGCTATTGACAACGCCGCGTACGGCGAAAACCACGGAACAGCCACCGCGGACAACACTCTGGTGATTAAATATCTGATAGCGTCCTACGCGTCGTGGGCGTACGGCCATCACCTAAAAGAAGACCACGACGAGGAGAGGATGAAGAAGAGAGCGGTGAAGATGTTTGACTGCCACACCGACGCGTTCACCCTCGAAACATTCACCGAAGAACTAACGAAACGCACGGCGAACCAGAGACAATTGGTGAAAGCGTCACGCACTCCATTACAATCAATTGACATAGCGCGAGAAATCGTACGACCGACGCATGCGACATTTCCAAAAATTGTTAGAATGACACTCCGCGTCGAAGATGAAGACGTATTGACATCAACAATTCGCGATTTCGTAAAGCGTCACGTACAAGTGTTCCCAGCCGGTTTAGTGTAAAGGCGGAAGGAACAATTTTACGGCTGGGCGCGTATAGTCGATTCGGAGGACGAGACGGCGCAAGTAACATATTACGGCTTACAAAATGCCATATCTACAGCTCGCGGTGAAAAAAAGAAAAGTCGAAGCGGTCGTCCTCGAAAATCTAAGGCGACACCGAGACTGGACGTCATCCAAGAAGAAACGCAGACATCAACACCGAGCAAGACGGAGAGATCGGCCTCGACGTCTCGTGTCGGGAGACGCCGATCGAGGCGGATCTCTTCGTCCAGCGAAGAGGAGGGAGACGCCGCCGCCGCCGCCACCGCCGCCGTCGTTCAATCATTATCGCCGCCGCCACCGCCGCAGCCGCAACCGTCGCGCTCGCTCTCGCCGAGCACATCAGGACTGGGAACGTCGTCGGTTGGCACGATAACACCAACGACTCGAACAAAGTTCGCACGATTGTCGTTGAGAGGCAAGTCATCGGGAGCCAAGCCACGAAGGCTCGCCACCGATGTTCCGTCACCACCGCCACCGCCACAGCCACAGCCACAGCCACAGCCACAGCCACAGCCACAGCCGCCAACGTTAAGGAGGTCGGCCCGTTTGTCAGGGCGCGAATCACCTGCCGCCCAGACAGACGACAGCACGGCAACCAATAAACCCAAACGAAAAATGAAAATAAAGGTAAGTCTCTTTACCGAATCCATGGACCTCGCAATAATTAGACACGCATTAGAAACGTGCGACGTGTATAACTTGACATCATGGCTGTGTCTAAAAGTAATGCGACCAGACATATTCACCGGATTCTCGCCATCACAACTACGTTACCGATTAAGGCAACTGAGCTCCGGGATTCACAAAGCCGAATTCGGCGATAAATATGAAGAAGAGTTGACACAAGTTCGCCACTTAGTGAAGCACCAAATTGCCTGCCACTACAAATAGTAGTGCGGTGTAAAATATTGAAAAAAAGAAAATAACAAAAAAAAACTAAAAAAGAAAACCAAAGAAAAAAGTCTTCCAACATATTTCCCTTCCTTATTCTAATTTCCTTTTCCTTCCCATTCCTCTCCCCCCCCGCCGATGTGGCCGCCACCTTGCCGCAGTGGCGGGGCTTGAACGTGCCTTCCCTCCTTGGGGACGCACCGACCAAGAGCGGCCACCAAGAGTCTCGAAATAATTTAACATACTTACCTTCTACTTACCTCGTCCATTCGCAATGATCCATCGTTGTCCGGCGTTGATCCGGTATGCGGAAAGGCGATGATCCGAGAAAACTGATCCAGCAGCGGCGATGATCCATCCGAGGCAGGAATCTGAAACAGAAAAGAAGAATTAGCAAAAATTGCAAAAAAAAATGGTCAGAAACGGTGGTCAGGACGGTCAGGTCGGATTTTACCAAATAATGTATAATTTATAAGCTGTGCCAACGAGGACGACGACGACGTATTCACGCCAATAAGGACAACGACGACCGCGGGAAAAAAAAGAGAGTCGCGTCCAGCACGGTTGAGTTCGGCTCCCGCGACGACGACTATCGCGAGCTCCACGCCGATCCACGCCGATTCGGTCCGGTTTTTACCCAGAGAACGTGAGATCGTCTCGGAGACTACGACTCCACCCCCCGCGCTGGAGACGTCCGTCAGGGAGTCTTTGAGCACGGCGGAAGGTCGCGACGCCCTGGATAGCCAACTCGGACCGTTAGGGCGGGAGTACGTGGGCGCTCTTGTGAGCGGCGACAGAAAAAAGGAGATCGACCACGTCTACGGAGTGTATCTCGGCGAGAACGGCACGTTGCTGGGTAACAAACGATTTCACGTGGCCGCGGATGACTCCGTGATCATCGACGGTGTACGGTACAAGGGCACGCGCGGTCTGTACGAGTTGATCTTCATGCGAACTCCCGACGCCCGCACCTACACGGACAGGGATAAACGAACGTACAGGAGTATACTTTTCGCTACCAGCGCTCACAAACGCGACCGCAGCGCCGGCAGGCCTGTCATGGGCAACAAGGGATACAAGTACACAAAAATAATAGCGCCGCTCGTACTCCCGTCTCACAAAGTTGGGACTACGAAGGGCGCCGGACTACCGTCGGCCATGCGACTGACCGACAACGCGATCGATTACGTTCACTGGGACGATCCCAACGAGCTGGTCGATCGACTTCGACTGCTAGACGCTTCTCGTCGGGCCGGTAATGACGCTCACGACAACGAAATTCTGTCGATAATCGAGGAACTTCGCGAGGCCGGTTTTGTCATAAATTGATCGGTTGCGTCGATCGCGACGGCAGTACGAATCGCGCACTCTCCAGCGCCTCCCCCGCGCGCGATGTCCGTGAACAAATTCGGCATGTCTCTGACAAATCGGAGCAACGGTGACGGAATCGACGGTGCGTCCACGGTGCGATTACGCTCCTCGATCGAATCCCTGCGTAATTACACGCGCAACAACGCGCTCTTTATGAGCGAGGATTTCTACGACGCGAGGGAGCGCAAGATACGGCGAGTAGCCGCGCCGGAAATCGACACCGATGCGACGAACAGGAGTTACGTCGAGGACGCGATCGGACGATCGAAGAGAAGCGCGACCGAAGAATTGAAAGGCGAGATAGCGGCGGTGAGGAACGACGCGCTCCTCTCGTATCAAAACTCTTACGACGCGAGGGATCGCAAGATACGGCGGGTAGCCGCGCCGGAGATCGGCACCGACGCGACGAACAAGAGCTACGTAGAGGGCGCGATCGGGCGGCTCAAGAGCGTCGTGATCGAAGAGATCAAGAAGAACGACGCGACGGAAGAATTGAGAGGCGGAATCGCGACGCTGAAGAACGACGCGCTCCGCTTGAGTCAGGGCTCTTAGGCCCGGTCTACAATGAGTGTCGTAAGTCGTGTCGGATGTCGGAAGCAGTCGGGAGCATGCGCACTACTCTTTTAGCTTAGTTGTAAGTCGGATGTCGGTGTTGTAACAAAGAGTGTTCATCTCGACCGGCGTTACGATTTTATTTAACCTCATCGATTTAACGTGATATTATTCTCAGTATACACGATGCAAGTCGATGAATGTATTATTAAACTTGTGAGAGATAGTAAGTGTCTCTACGATAAAAGAGATGAAAACTACAAAAACACCGCAAAGAAAAAAGAAGTATGGACTGCAATAAGTCAAAAATTGAAACATTCGTTAGGAGTCGATATTTCAGGTAAATTCTTTTATTTATAACTTAGTAGCTCTTAATGTATTATGTAATTGGAATTTTTTTGGATCAATATATTCTATTGTACAGAGTTTAATATGTGCTTTGAAGAGGTTAGCTAGGTTAGATTGTTGTTACACAAAAGTCAGTGTAAAATGTTATTGCAGCTCAAAATTTTGAGAAATGATGGTCAAGTTTAAGGGATATGTTCAATCGAGAACATAAAAAGCAAAGCCTACCACCATCGGGGTCCGGCTATAAGCCTTCAAAACCATGGGACTTGTATCAAAATTTATTGTTCTTACTCCCACATATTGCTCACAGACGGTTAGTCCAAAAATTTTAACATTTTTTAATTCTTTAATTTGTTGTTAAAGAAGAAAGGATTGCCAAAAGTTATTAAATTTAAAACCTGCGGATAACTCTCATTTTATCGTGCGTTTGCAAGTGTATTTTGATTTTTCGGTTTTTTAATTTTAAACTCTTTTCATTTATATGTGCAGCACAACAACATCATTTTTACCTGATCCTTCTGTGAATCCCTCAGTCGAAGAAAATGCCAGTGACTGTACTGTACAAGATGAGGAGCAAATAATTGATAATAACGAATATGATTATTCTGCTTGGAAATTTTATGAAGGTTGTATATTTTATGAAGTTTGTATATTATAAATATATGTATATTATAAATATTACATTGGCACCAAATTGTTAGTTTAAAACTATTGACTGAATTTTTAGATGTTGATGCATCGCCGGAAATGGCTGACGAAATTGAAGTAGATGACGTATACACGAGTACTTCTAGTGCAAGTTCTTCTACCTGTACCGCGACGCCTGTATTATCGGTTTCCTTAAGAGGCGCCTTTGGCAAGAGAAAGCCCTTGCAACTAATTAACTCTAGGAACCAAGTCACCAAAAATACATGCGAGAAACTTTCCAATGCAATTTCTTCTAAAAACCGCAGTGGTACGTTTATTTCATCGCTTGCAAAGAATGACAGTTTTTTGGGTAAAAGAAAATTTTGTGAACCTGAAGTGGACCAATTCGTGAAGAAAAAGGTAATAAAACGCGAGTTGCTCGAAAAAGAACTCGACAATGCGACATCGTTGATATCAACAGCAGTCAAGACTATGACTTCTCGTGCAAACGAAGAAAAGCCTAAAGAAGGATGTATCAATATTATTGAGGAGGGTTTAAATAAAGTTCCATCGGAAAATAAAATTCAATGCATAATTGAACTACTGCAGGTCATACAAAAGTTCACGACAGTTAACACAGTGAACACGAAGGAATAGTGAACAGTTCACGAACAGTGAAGTGCTCAGCAAACACCAAGTAACATGTAATTTATAGTTACTTATAATTTATTGTAGGACACTTGATTGTAGAACGCAAGTCGTGACTTCAATCAAGTGTTCTGCAATAAATTATAAGTTACATGTTACTTGGTGTTTGCTGGGCACTCTCTTTACTGTTCATAAACTGTTGGTATTAAGGATAGTCCAAGTCGGTTGAATGGATTCGCAAACTGTGATATTTTGACATGTGTTAGGTTACATGTTTTATGTTACCGGATCTTTAATATTCTACTTAAGGACTTATTGCTGTGAGAGTCCTTGTTCAAAGAAAAACGTATAGAAAATTTTTTTATTTTTGCAGCCTGTCAATGTATTCGGATGCGACGTACATTTCTTATTTTTTTCCTACTTTTTTTATTTCTTTTTTGTTCAATGAAAAATTGATGTTAGCGATTCTATTGATAAAGTTATTTTTATTTACTCAGATCGTGCAATAAATTCACGCATTTTCACGAACCTTACGTTTTACTTGCTAAAGGCGCAGACTTACTAAATAATTATTATTATTTAAGGATTAAAGTATTATTTAAGGAAAAGTTTAGACATTTTATTATCAAAAAACTTTTATTTATCTCAGTTAATAATTATTTTATTATCACATAAATTCAAAGAAATTTTTTTTATTTAAATAATTATATATTTTTTAAAACAAGTTTATATCATATGCAAATCGGATAGATAATTTATTTTTTAATACTAGTTATAACATGACATTATATGTGATATGACAATAAAATACAATGTAATGTGATATGATATAATTCGCTTTATAATGTTATGTGATTATAGAAGAATAAAATGATATATAATATTTCTATATTTGTCATTTCCCTTAAATGAAAACAAGCACTATATTTTCTATGCGATTAATAAGTAATTAAATATATTGGCGTTACAATTATTTATTCTATCGCCCGCCATTGCCATGGGATGTTTCCTTCGTCTGATACAAAATATTGAGCTAGACCTTCTCGTTGTCTTACAGCGGCAGCTGTGCCAATATTGGCACCGATTCGTCCCAAAGGATGCAACAAATTATTTTCTCCAATCATATCCCGCCAGCTTCCTGATATTAACTCACCATCATTGGTCTCAAAATTAGCAATTCCATGCGGAAAGTACTGCTTGTTATTTTCCATCATAATGAAGTTATCAGGGGGTGCAAACTCACTCTTGGAAAAGAGGGGGACGCTTTTCAGCGCCTCTATCCTTGGACTCGGAAACCGAACTAAATCGGTCACGTGACGAAGAGTGGGGATACACCACACACACTACATACCTCACATGCATACCACACATACATACCTCACGTATAGTATCCATTAGTATGCTATAAGTTTTATTAAAATTTGTAATAAGATCAAAAGTTTTATATTTTAATTTGTTTATTGATATAATTAATGTTTACATATATAAAAATACATTTATAAAAATTACAATACTCTTAAAATTAATTATAAATAAAATAACAATAATGACGATTGAAAAGTGCAATGTAGCATTTTTTCCGTCCCACTTATAACAGACTGCGGACTGTCGAATACACTTTTAATGTATATCCGGTGTGGTTAAAAAAATGTGATGCATAGCACAACGCATCATGAGCCACCATTCACATACTAAAGTGAAAAGTATACATCCATACATCATACATACATTATACACATATCACACATACATCTTGCATACGTACATAACATATAACACATACATTACATAATATTACACACCCAACCATTCACGCAATATATAAATGTAGATAAGTGCAAACATACTATACATAATAATACATACATATCATACATATGTCACATAATAATATAATAAAATATACAAAGATACAAATACATACATTACATAATATCATTACAGACCTAACCATTCACGCAATATAAAAATGTAAACAAGTGCAAAACATACATATGCACAATAATACATACAATTACATATCATACATGTTACATAATAATAAAATATACAAAGGTACAAATACACACATACATTACATAATAATACATACATATATAATATATATACATACATACATAATAATACATATCATACATAATACATAATCATACATACATAATACATACATATCATACATAATACATAATCATACATACATAATACATACACACGTACATACTTAATACTACATATCATACATGTTACATAATAATAAAATATACAAAGGTACAAATACACACATACATTACATAATACATACATATATAATATATATACATACATACATAATAATACATATCATACATAATACATAATCATACATACATAATACATACATACGTACATACTTAATACTACATATCATACATGTTACATAATAATATAATAAAATATACAAAGGTACATACAAATAATACACACACACATCACAGAATAAATTGTTCTTTGTAATTATTACATTAACTTTTGTATTTTTTTCTTTTGTACTTGATGTCTATAATTACTTAGCAGCTGTTTTCTTTTACCTTTTCCAAGTTTATACGCTTCACGCTCTTTTCTGATTTTTTTAATGTTCTCAACATGAAGTAAGTCATCACTAAAATCGTCATTTGCACTATGTATTAAATTGTTCTTTTGCTTGCACCACCATGTTAAAATATTTACAGCAATCACACGTACTATTGTTTTAAAAATGTTGTTATGATGTTCCATGCACTCATGCCAGTCTACGTTAATGTTCCAATTTTCAAAATGTTCTAACAGTATTTTGAGAATGTTTCGCCGATGGGATCGCGTCTCTAACAATTTATTTATCCTACATACTATTTGCCTCGCAACAATTGGAAATTCACTATTTCTTAAACTCTCATGACATTCTTCGCAATCGTTAAATTTTTTTGTTATGGCAACAATAATTTCACTTAAATGTTCCGAGAAATATGCTAAACTAGATTCTTCGCAAACAACTATATCACTAAACATTTCATGCGGTTCGTCATCACCACTGTTGTTGTGAACAACATCACACACCTCAGCATTTACAAGATCTCCCTTTAAACACTTTTCTAAAAAAAACATGAAAGAGCCTTCCGCGGTTTCACAATTACCGTGAATAATTGACACTGATTTCATGTTGCTTAGTAGTAAAGTTATGAATGAATCTTGAAATTGTCGAGGTGTTGGATTAATATTACGAACCGCATGACTTCTAATCTGTCCAAAAAAATTTTCAATCGGATCTTGATTACAATACCGCGTTTTTAGAATCTTAAAACCGAACACTGAATGTACTATTTTCCAAATTTTTTCGAACCCGTCGATAGTGAACGACCAATTTTTCAAAGATGGCACTGACATATTTTCGTGTGTTACCTTATGTACGTAGCTCATTTTCCGAAGTCGATTTTTTGCGTCCGTCCAGAATGCGTGATGGGCACTGTCTTCTGTCACTGGGGAACGTAGATCATTCTCACTCACTTCACTACCGTTCACTGAATCGAACAGATCATTAAAAAAAAGCACTGTTTCTGCTGTGGTAATTCCTTCTTCAGTATCTATCTTCAGCTGTGAGTCCTTCATTTCCACGATACCTGTAACAGAAAATATGAATAATACGAAACATTTTTATATTAAAGTGATGTATCTTTTCTCTGTGTAATTATTACAATACTTACATTTAGATCTTGTAAACGTCTCAATACAGCTTGCCATCGTTCCACTCAGTACTTGCGTGGCATGTTTTACACGCATTTTCTTAATTTTATCCTCCAGAATATGTTCTTTTGTTATTTTTTTTAATTGTGGACGTATCGTATTCAGATTTTTATCCATTATCCACGCTGTTTTAATCACATCCCACGATGTTATGCGTTTTTCTTTTTCGTCACAGTTTATCGTGAGATCCTTTGTCAAAAGGTTGTTCCTTATACCTTTAATAAGGTGCGGAGGATCGAATAACGGAACAACCTCAACGTTTCCCACTTTAAAAGTTTGAGCTGTTAATAACAACAATTAATTTTGTTAACACATCATGTATTAAGGATGTGTCTGCTATACTATTACAAAAAATATTGTATAATAATTTACCTTGCTTTCTTTTTTCAAAGTTTCGTTTCATATCCGTCCGTAACAATAATTCCTTAATAGCGGCTACGTTGGGTGAACCTTGGTCACAGACGGTGGCAACGATGGCAAAGCCTGCTTTTGTAATTTTATGAATATGCTCTTTTATGCATCTCATTAGTTGCGCTGTGTTCGTAGCTTTCGCGCAAAAGTTGTAAGAAACAGGCATCTTCCAGCCTGTGTGTAATCCACGTAGCATAAACACTAAAACGTGGTCCGCAACTTTACTTGTGCGATTGTTGCCCCAATCCTCAAGGCCACATATGATATCCCTTCGGCTATCATAGGTGACACTGGATTGTATGGATACCTCGTCCCACATTAGGATGCACACTTTGTCCTTAGCAGACATTTCAAGAGAAATATTCTCCAAATGTCGCAGGATGAAAGGGTTTAATCCAGCGGTCAGAGGTATCTTTTCAAGCGCCAATTGCAAAGTTTGTCTCGATGGAATTTGCGGAAAAACATCCCGCAAACGCGAATAAGCACGCTTTCCCATCGTCTTATATAAAGTTAAGGCTAAAGCTTTCTGCTTTGCCTCATATCGATGTCCCTAAAAATGTAAAAAAATGCAAATGACATTGATATCTAAAAAAAATATCAAGAAATGTTAATATATAAATACATAACTATATCTATTACTACTTGTTAAAACATAATTAATGTAAATAGAAATAACTTTTCTACCACATGCAACATATAAGCAACATAGGAACATGCATCTTTATGTAAAGCAAACCCTTTTTATAACTGTAAAACTATTTCAAGAAACGAAATTATATACACAAAACAAATTAAGACGACAACTAGATAACATGTCATGTAAAAGAATAAAAAATGGTACAGACAAATACGAGCAATAATAACATTTCATCACATAAACAATATAATGATAAAAATACAAGGAGTCCAGCTTCCAGTAGAAAATCCTTAAATTTAAAAATAAAAGTATAAATGAGGATAGTATAAAGTACATAAATGAGAAATACCATCGCCACTCAGACGTAGTTTCTTTAAAAAAAAAGAAAAAAAAATGTTTCTTCACTCACTTCGTTTCGTAAATTTAATATTTTAATATTGTTCGTCATGTGGACTCTCTGCATTTCTTCTCCTGTATTATTGTGTCCTTCGCCGTATGATGTATCCTTCAATGGCTCCAATGATGGCAGCGTTGGAAGAAATGCTGCATCGAAAACTCCATTTTCCTATGAATGCTGTTGTATTATGTACACATAGTAACATATATGTGCCTAAACACTTGAATTATTAAAACTCTCTCACATTGTCGCAATATCCGTCATAAGGAAAAAAACCTCGTCATAAGAATCGGCTGCCTATATGAATCGATTATTAAAAGCATTATACAAAAACGTCCGATTAGCTATATTATAGGCCGATTCCCGAGGCGACACCTCCTATACCCCCACTTTGTATCAATTTGTACATGTAATATGTATATATAATGTATGTGAGGTACAAGAGGGTGGCAGTGTGGTCTTGTGGTAAAGCGCCAGACTCGTAATCCCGAGGACCCGGGTTCGAGTCCACCTGACCACAGGAATTTTTATATTCCAAACTGCACCCCCCGCACGAGTGGAGCTCGTGCGGAGAAACTGGGCTATCTTTCGGAGAAATGGAGAAATTAAATTTGAATGTACCTCTTTGTATTTAGAAGTAAAAAAATTTCATATAAAGGTCTAGTGGTCTTTTTATTTATCATCTCTTCTATATCCGCGATCAGTTTTGTGTTCTTGATAAAGTTCTAACGACTGCTTTAATCAAAAAATCAAATTTTCGAAAATTTGATTTTTTTATTAAAGCAGTCGTTAGAACTGTATCAAAAATGTCAACAGCGAGCATTGACACTGGTATTGTGTTGACCCAAAACTCCCAAGCTCCCCAAGCTTGACGACCAATTTCAAATTTAATTTCTCCTCACTATGGAGAAAGACCTTTATATAAAATTTCTTTCACTTCTAAATACAAAGAATCAAATTTAATTTCTCCATTTCTCCTCCGAAAGATAGCTCAGTTTCTCCGCACGAGCCCCACTCGTGCGGGGGGTGCAGTTTGGAATATAAAAATTCCTGTGGTCAGGTGGACTCGAACCCGGGTCCTCGGGATTACGAGTCTGGCGCTTTACCACAAGACCACACTGCCACCCTCTTGTACCTCACATACATTATATATAAATATTACAAGTACAAATTGGTACAAAGTGGCGGTATAGGAGGCGTCGCCTCGGGAATCGGCCCGAAATGTGCAACTAAATTCCGGCCTGCGCTACGAAGATGTCTTATAATGGCTGCGTTCAGCAGAAAAAGCTGCTTTGCAACTGTTGTACAAATCGTGAGTCTTAATCTTGGTTGAATCTAAGAGCATATACCAATCAGATTCACAAATTTTACAACAGTTGCAAAGTAGCTTTCTCTGCTGAACGCAGTCAATGACATCTCTAATCTATGACATATACATATATGCAAAATATATATCTACCACATATATCTACCTACAACATATACAGGACAGTGAAAATATTTTAGGACGATGTAATATGTCGTAAACAACACATTTCTGAAAAAAATTTCTTTTAACAGTTGTACAGTTTCAATACAGTGGATATACTCCAAAGAGAGCAGATACGCTACAATAATATTATTAAATAAATCTCTTGAATCTATACAACTTTTATAACAAATACATTTTCCAAAAATGTATTTTTTACGAGTTAATTCAATCATCCTGAAACATTTTCACCACCCTGTACAATAACTGTTCAAATAAAACATTTCTATAACATATAACATGCATAATCTACAAAATCTTGATACATTACTATGTAAATTATATAATACAAAAATTGCTTAATAAATTATATAACACAAAAATATAATTAACATTGAATATGTAACAATACACTTCTTACAATATGTTGTATTACTTCCTGATTTCTGAAATATTTATAACACATGTACAATGTATCATTAATATATAGATATATAATAAATAATAAAAAATAATAAAAAATTAATCTGCTATAATACTTGCTATGAATTTATTGCGTAGTGGACAATTCAATATACAGCGAATAAGGTACTTACAGAAAACACTTGAGTATCTCCGTTATATTGTAATGTTCATGAAAAAAATTACAAAAAAAAATTAAAATTTCTAAAAGGGAAAACGTAATGAGAAAATCGTTCTTTTCCAAATCATTATTTTAACTTTTCCAGTGTTTTTATTATTCATCTTTACTATTCATCTTGTATGCGAGATATTTAGTACATACAAAATAAAAATATTAAACTACAAACATACCTGTGGTGCGTGACGGAAGTTCTGAAATATCATCTCCATGAAAGTCTTCTGGATTCCGGATATCTCCGTAGTAATGCTGTCCCAAGTGTTGATGCTTCCTGCATGACGTTTCTTCTCTCTATTTTTGCGGATGACCAAATTTCTTTTATACAGCATTTTGCGATAACGTTGTACTTTCTGACGAAGATGACGAACATGTACTGTATTGACGTTTATCTTGACTGGCTGTACCTCTCTTGATGTCTGTGGCTCAAAATCAGATTCGCTTATAACATTATGTGAAGTATGCAATGCAGTGTCAATAGCAGCAGAACTGGTGCTAGCTACCGCACTATCAACCGCAATATTTGCATGTGATAAGTGCAATGTTGGCATTGCGTTGTCTTTAAGACGCCGCTTCTGCCCATAAGACACAATCATATCTTCACAAAAATGTAAGCCACAAATTCTTAATTTGGCCTTTACTTCCTGTGGTGCATCTGTAACATAATAAGTAATAACATATTACTTCTATATTAACAATTATGATAAAGAATAAAGAATTATATATATCCTATTTACATTTATATATATTACTTCTCATTTAATTTACGTGACAAATGTGTTTTTATATTAATTTAATATACAAATAGTATTTAAAAGTTATCAGCTTCTTTGAAACTTACCGATCATGTTGTTTAAACTAACTGCCTTCAACCAAGCTTGCGCTTTGAGATCTTGTGCAGGCAGCCTATGACTCGGAACCTTTGCAGAGGATGTGCATCCTGGCACACAGCATCTCCTCACCATTTTTCCTGAAAATTTTGACTAGTCTTAAACGAAGTACTTAACATTTATAAATATTATACATGCAAGATATGTCATTGTATATAAAAATACTTTTTATTTTATATATATGTGTGTGTGTGTGTGTGTGTGTGTGTGTGTGTGTGTGTGTGTGTGTGTGTGTGTGTGTGTGTGTGTGTGTGTGTGTGTGTGTGTGTGTGTGCGTGTGTGTGTGTGTGTGTGTGTGTGTGTGTGTGTGTGTGTTTAAATAGTGTCACTAAGAATTCTGTTTAAAAATATTAATAGTATTAAGCTACTCTATCTATAGATTAGTATATTTCTTCTACGAGGTTAGTTTTGTTATATGTATACTACACTGCTACTATTACTACTACTGCTAATAATAATAGAAATGTAATAAAATATAGTATATTATCCTTAATACCTGCTTGCTCGTTGTTGCTTGCTGTTGATCTAACACTCCAAGTCGCTCACTATCGTTATTGCTGCTTTTGCTGCGTTTTGCAGGTTACTTCAATTCGCGCGTATCCCCACTCTTCATCACGTGACCGATTTTAGTTCGCTTATTTCCGGGTCCAAGGGCAGACGGCGCCACGGTATATCTGTCTCCTGTTCAAGGTGGGAGTTTGCACCCCCTGGAAGTTATGTAAGCAAACGGTTGCTTGAATAACAGCTCCCGCTGTGCTCAACTTTACAGCTAATGGTCTTTGTAAAATTTTCCACCTTGTTACAAGAATGCCTAAAGCATTCTCTACAATTCGACGTGCTCGTGAGAGTCGATAATTGAATACCTTTGCCTCTACATTTAGCAAATTTCTTCTCGGAAATGGACGCATTAAATATGTTTTTAAAGGGAAGCCTTCGTCACCGACAAGAGCAAATGGCTGCATACAATTAGTATGGGGCAAAGGACAAGCTTCCGGTAGACGTACGGTGTTTTGTTCCAATGCTTCCCGTAGTGCAGTTTTCGACCAAATTCCAGCGTCGTTCATAGAACCTAGCAACAAACATTTGGACATTTTGAAGGATGTATTACATGTATTATTAATGTTAAAAATGATTAAAAATTGAAAATTATATTAAACGTTGAATAGTTTATTAGTTTATTAGTTTTTTTAGTTTAATTGTATTTTTTCATAATTTTTTCACTAAGCTCTAAATCAATTTTATATTTTCAATGCTTTTGACAATATTTCTTTTGATTTTCGTCAAGTTCTTCATTCTTAATGTCATCGTATTGAAAAGTTTCAAATACCATAACCTCCAATGTCGACCCAGATAAAATTGTAATTAGCATCAACAATTGCCATTAAGACCAAACTGAAAAAACCTTTGTAGTTATGAAATGCACTACCGGAATGGGCCGGAGCCTGGATATGACAATGTTTCCCGTCAATTGCCCCTATACAATTGGGAAAATTCCATTTATCGTAAAATTCAGCAGCGATGCGTAACCATTCATCCTCACTTTGAGGACATTTGAGGTATCGAGGTTGCAGTATATCCCATATTGCTTTACACACCTCAGGAATGATGGCATATAAAGTTGACTTTCCAATGCGAAACCACAATGATATTGTTCGAACGCTGTCTCCGTGAGCAAGGAAGCTGCAATATTGAATGATCACTTTAAGAATATGATTCAATTAATAATAAAATTTTGTTTTTCAGAAAAAATAAAAAACCATGTGTTACATTAGTATTATTTATTATATGAAGTGAGTAATTCTAACCTTAACGTTGCAGCAAGACGAATTTCAGTTGAAATCGGTTTTCTCTGGCTGGTTTTCTGCAATTTTGGCTTCAACAAATTGTGTAAATGATCAAATTGTTCTGCTGACATTCTTGTCAATTTGAACAATTCGTAATGATCATGTGTTTTGAAATACATATATAAAGTTCGATAAGCACCATAACTTTCTCGAATCTCATGAGAGATATGGGGTTTTACCCACCACCGTCTTCGACGCTTGCTTTGCAAAAGAAGCAACTTTATTTTTATTATTCCAACATAAAGTAACAATAGATTACAAATTGTCACAGTTTGCGAATCCATTCTTATTCGATCGACTCTTCAATACCAACACTTACGACAAAATGATTGTAGAACGCAAGTCGTGACTGTACCGACATACGACTACCTACAACGACTTCCGACATCCGACAACGACTTACAACACCCATTGTAGACCGGGCCTTACCACGCGAGGGAGCGCAAGATACGAGGGGTAGCCGCGCCGGAGGTCGGCACTGACGCGACAAACAAGAGCTACGTAGAGGGCGCGATCGGGCGGCTCAAAAACGTCGTGACCGATGAGATCAGGAAGAACGATGCGACTGAAGAATTGAGAGGCGGAATCGCGACGCTGAAGAACGACGCGCTCCGTTTGAACGAGGATTCCTACGACGCGTCGGAGCGCAGAATACGACGCGTAGCCGCGCCGGAGTTCGGCACCGACGCGACGAACAGGAGTTACGTAGAGGACGCGATCGAACGGTTCAAGAGCGCCGTGATCGAAGAGATCGAGAAGAAGAACACCGTCGCACAGTGGATCGAGCAATGTTCACAGGCGTCATCGTGACAAACGCGACCCAGGGTTTAAGAGACGAAATCGCGACGTTGCGAAACGACGCGCTTCTCTTACGCGAAGATTCCTACGACGCATCGGAACGCAAGATACGACGCGTAGCCGCGCCGGAGGTCGGCACCGACGCGACAAACATGAGCTACGTCGAGGGAGCGATCGCGGAGCTCAGAAAGAATTTCAAAGATCTGATAAGAGATTTTAGAAGCCTTCGTAACTGTGAAGAATACCGTGGATAAGTACGAAATTTAGATCGGCAAAATTCTGAGTATATTGAACCTTCTTGAGCAATGAGCGTGGAAAAACGAAGACTCGTGGCGGAATTGCACGCGCCGGCGCAAAAAAACTTTCCTCGCCGCCGCACAGTGGGGCCACAAGACGCGCTTTGTTTCAAAAAAGTCTAGAGGCCTCAGTTTTCAATCGATTTTAACATTTTTTTTTTTTAATAATCGTCTTAAAATTTGCAAGAGATCCCTCGTGGCCGATTTTTAAATATTACTGCTAGGAATTAGTTATACGTATAAACATAGGTACTTTTTTCTTAAAGTAAACTTTGACTGCCGAGTAATTGCACAAAATGTATTTAAATGGATTTATAAACTATATATTTGCACGCGCGCTTGTACCTGGGTATTTATAAACATCTTAATATGTACATGCGGATGTAAGTAACCATGTTTATGCATAAATGTTGTTTTGTAGATGTATATATGTATATTATGTGTACATATATATATTCGTATGTAACGTATGTATGGATGTGCGTACAGTCATACATGTATGTTTGCATGTATAGTCTTTTTGATTATCTAAATGGTATTTTAAGTTCATATACCTGCAAATGGTGATAAGATCAGTGACTGATGTAGCCAATGAAGACGTGAATCGTTGCTTGATCCGGCTAACGAAGGCAAGATCGTTCATTCTTCCGATAGAATCAATAAATTCTTCGCGTCTGGATCTATCATTAGCTTTGTTTTCTTCGGTTTTTGTCGCAAGTTGGATATGTACGGATCTGATGAAATTAACAGTTTATTCATTAAGTCTTCATTTGTGCTAATCCTATTACATTTTCAAGTATTGAACTGACGATAATGTTTCAAATCCTTGTTCCGTGACTCCTGAGCTTCTTCTGATAATAGGCCTATGGGAATAAGTACGAAGGACTCAATGATTTTCGCCCCGTGAAAAAGTATTTTATGGACAGACGCAAGCATATAGTACCATCCGTACAAATTCACATATAGATTTGCTGTTTCTGTTGCATATTTTCCAAACTTTTCGACGTTTACTTTAGCACCGCAAGCAAGCGTTTGTAAAATAATAGCGAATCGATGAATTAACTCTTGATCGACACCTGTGATCTCTGCTGTTAATATCGGATCGCGAAAGAATCGCCTTGCAGTATTGCCATCGTTGGAGTTTCCTGAACCTTGTTGTGGATAATCGATAAGGAGACAGCTTCTTCTTCAAAATTCTTTTTGAATTTTCTCTTTAGCAATCTTCATCTGTTCCTTTTGCTCATTCGTTCTTGCTGACCACTTTTTAAATTGCAATCGATAAGCGATATGAAGTATGCATTCCATGAAACGTATCCAAGCATGGAGAGTTGAAAGCCCAAGTTCAAAATTCTCCTTTGCCTCTACCTTTTGGGCTAATTTTTTAAAATCGTTCATTTGTGAAGGTGTTGCTCCACAGATGCAACACGATGCAGAAGAAGCTGTTCCTGTCAAAGCCTGGCATACTTTTCCGTCTATCATTGTTAGCTTCATCACGTGATTAATTTTGCATATACCAACGTCTGTCTCAACAACTGTTGGTAATAATGCCTCGATATTAGCTCTAATTCGATTAACATCAGTGACAGTTTTTTCTGGAGTTTCTTTCGCATATTCGAAACTAATTACTCGGCAATGTCTAGTTGATCCAGGCTGAGGATTGCGCCAGACTACTGTTTGTCCACGTGGATCATTTATTTCCAAAGTCAGCGGTACCATACATACCATGAAGATCGTTTCATCTGACATTGATGCATCTTCAAATTTTTGCTTATATTGGCTCTGGTCTGATGCTCCGTCACATCCCCATTTTGAAGTCATTGTTAGAGACAGTTCAATTTCGCTTTGTGCGAATTTATACAAAACGTCTGGGATTTTTAGAATACGAGAGCATGTATGATTGAGTAGTTCTTGTTAATTACAGCTTGCACCTTTTTCGGTGACGCTTATACTTGGAGTGTAACATTTTTTCTTTGCTGATAACAATCTTTTATACGGTATAAGAATGTTAGCATTTTTCGCTCGCAATTGCTTTCTTATAGTGTCATATTGCCACTTGGCAGTTTAGTATCTTCAATTAGAGCTATGGCTTCGTCTTCCGAAAAAGGAATCACGTTTCCTTCATCAATAATATTTTTATTGGTGTCATCGAGAAGATCATCTATTAATTTAATTAGATGTTTTGTTCCTGCATCTTTCAAATTTTTGAAAAATGTTTGTTTTATTTCCTCTGCAGAATAATTATCTGTAATTGACTGTATTTTCCGAAATTTGGTAGATCGTGAACTTCCTTCAAAACTGTCTCCCGATGGTCTTCCACGTTTTTCAAGTTTATCAAAAAAATTGACAACAAAGTCTGTAGCTAACCAATCTTCATTCTTCGTCCTGAATACGGCTGCATCGTAAACTACACGACTTATTCTTGATTTAAATGCAGGTATAAAAGAACTATTCAATTTTTGTTCTACTTTGTTTAACTGTTCTGCATTATGTTAAGGAGCGTTATAACCGTGCCGCGAGGCTGACGGCTATGCGCCTGCGGTCAGTCTCGTGGCACGGATTCGATTCACACGGGGTTGATCGATCACGCGGTCCGGTGTGGTAGATCACGCGTTGACGCGGCCCTTTGGAGCGTTGCGCGCGGGCCCTCGGAGCGAAAGCGAGCGAACGGCGGGCAGACTCGATTCGTACACGGTAGCGGAAAGTTCTCTTCGAATCACGGCTGAAAATTTGTGCGTGGTTTCTCCACCGTTAAGCGCGGCATCGCCGCCAGTCTTTTTCGCTGAGTGCGCGAGTGATAGACACTCCAACCGTTATAATCGAGCTCAGCCCGAAGTTCAGCTCTGGACATTTGTCCGTGAAAAGCGGGAGCGTGTAGTCCGTCTCGCTGCCAAGAGTTCGTTCGCTCCGAAGGAGGAGCATCCGATCGACGCACGGCAAGATCCGTGTCGTCTCCGCTAAAGACCAACCAGATCGCCAATCGAATGCTGGCTACGACAGTGTCCGTGTAACAAACTTTGACTTGTAAATAAATTGCGTGATCAATTGACGAGTTCTCAATCGCCGCCCTCACCCTCGTTTCGCACTCTGTCTGAGTGGCTCCGGCATTCATCGCGCTCCAACAAAATCCAGTCGAGCACGAAACACATTAAGATCATATTGTTCCTCAATATACCTTATTAAAGGACATGCACTCCTGTCTGCACTTTTTAAATTTACGAGTATTTCACATAGTTCACGTTTCGAAACCCGTATAGAACTCATTTTTATCAAATAATACAAAAAGAACTATTTACAACATTCACAGATAATCGTTAAAACGACTTTTTTCAATAGCTTCGAACAGTACAGGGAATTATTTGTAACTTTCGACCGGATTTCTTGGCACGCGCCTATTATTTCCCTCTTACCGCTCGTGATAACAAATGAACATCATCGTGAAACAAACGCATGTGCGTCTTGTATGTATGCTTTCGTCTCATGTTCACGATGATGTTCATTTGTTATCACGAGCGGTAAGAGGGAAATAATAGGCGCGTGCCAAGAAATCCGGTCGAAAGTTACAAATAATTCCCTGTACTGTTCGAAGCTATTGAAAAAAGTCGTTTTAACGATTATCTGTGAATGTTGTAAATAGTTCTTTTTGTATTATTTGATAAAAATGAGTTCTATACGGGTTTCGAAACGTGAACTATGTGAAATACTCTTAAATTTAAAAAGTGCAGACAGGAGTGCATGTCCTTTAATAAGGTATATTGAGGAACAATATGATCTTAATGCAGAACAATTAAACAAAGTAGAACAAAAATTGAATAGTTCTTTTATACCTGCATTTAAATCAAGAATAAGTCGTGTAGTTTACGATGCAGCCGTATTCAGGACGAAGAATGAAGATTGGTTAGCTACAGACTTTGTTGTCAATTTCTTTGATAAACTTGAAAAACGTGGAAGACCATCGGGAGACAGTTTTGAAGGAAGTTCACGATCTACCAAATTTCGGAAAATACAGTCAATTACAGATAATTATTCTGCAGAGGAAATAAAACAAGCATTTTTCAAAAATTTGAAAGATGCAGGAACAAAACATCTAATTAAATTAATAGATGATCTTCTCGATGACACCAATAAAGATATTACTGATGAAGGAAACGTGATTCCTTTTTCGGAAGACGAAGCCATAGCTCTAATTGAAGATACTAAACTGTCAAAGTGGCAATATGACACTATAAGAAAGCAATTGCGAGCGAAAAGTGCTAACATTCTTATACCGTATAAAAGATTGTTATCAGCAAAGAAAAAATGTTACACTCCAAGTATAAGCGTCACCGAAAAAGGTGCAAGCTGTAATTAACAAGAACTACTCAATCATACATGCTCTCGTATTCTAAAAATCCCAGACGTTTTGTATAAATTCACACAAAGCGAAATTGAACTGTCTCTAACAATGACTTCAAAATGGGGATGTGACGGAGCATCAGACCAGAGCCAATATAAACAAAAATTTGAAGATGCATCGATGTCAGATGAAACGATCTTCATGGTATGTATGGTACCGCTGACTTTGGAAATAAATGATCCACGTGGACAAACAGTAGTCTGGCGCAATCCTCAGCCTGGATCAACTAGACATTGCCGAGTAATTAGTTTCGAATATGCGAAAGAAACTCCAGAAAAAACTGTCACTGATGTTAATCGAATTAGAGCTAATATCGAGGCATTATTACCAACAGTTGTTGAGACAGACGTTGGTATATGCAAAATTAATCACGTGATGAAGCTAACAATGATAGACGGAAAAGTATGCCAGGCTTTGACAGGAACAGCTTCTTCTGCATCGTGTTGCATCTGTGGAGCAACATCTTCACAAATGAACGATTTTAAAAAATTAGCCCAAAAGGTAGAGGCAAAGGAGAATTTTGAACTTGGGCTTTCAACTCTCCATGCTTGGATACGTTTCATGGAATGCATACTTCATATCGCTTATCGATTGCAATTTAAAAAGTGGTCAGCAAGAACGAATGAGCAAAAGGAACAGATGAAGATTGCTAAAGAGAAAATTCAAAAAGAATTTCGAAGAAAAAGCGGTCTCCTTCTCGATTATCCACAACAAGGTTCAGGAAACTCCAACGATGGCAATACTGCAAGGCGATTCTTTCGCGATCCGATATTAACAGCAGAGATCACAGGTGTCGATAAAGAGTTAATTCATCGATTCGCTATTATTTTACAAACGCTTGCTTGCGGTGCTAAAGTAAACGTCGAAAAGTTTGGAAAATATGCAACAGAAACAGCAAATCTATATGTGAATTTGTACGGATGGTACTATATGCCTGCGTTTGTCCATAAAATACTTTTTCACGGGGCGAAAATCATTGAGTCCTTCGTACTTATTCCCATAGGCCTATTATCAGAAGAAGCTCAGGAGTCACGGAACAAGGATTTGAAACATTATCGTCAGTTCAATACTCGAAAATGTAATAGGATTAGCACAAATAAAGACTTAATGAATAAACTGTTAATTTCATCAAATCCGTACATATCCAACTTGCGACAAAAACCGAAGAAAACAAAGCTAATGATAGATCCAGACGCGAAGAATTTATTGATTCTATCGGAAGAATGAACGATCTTGCCTTCGTTAGCCGGATCAAGCAACGATTCACGTCTTCATTGGCTACATCAGTCACTGATCTTATCACCATTTGCAGGTATATGAACCTAAAATACCATTTAGATAATCAAAAAGACTATACATGCAAACATACATGTATGACTGTACGCACATCCATACATACGTTACATACGAATATATATATGTACACATAATATACATATATACATCTACAAAACTACATTTATGCATAAACATGGTTACTTACATCCGCATGTACATATTAAGATGTTTATAAATACCTAGGTACAAGCGCGCGTGCAAATATATAGTTTATAAATCCATTTAAATACATTTTGTGCAATTACTCGGCAGTCAAAGTTTACTTTAAGAAAAAAGTACCTATGTTTATACGTATAACTAATTTCTAGCAGTAATATTTAAAAATCGGCCACGAGGGATCTCTTGCAAATTTTAAGACGATTATTTAAAAAAAAAATGTTAAAATCGATTGAAAACTGAGGCCTCTAGACTTTTTTGAAACAAAGCGCGTCTTGTGGCCCCACTGTGCGCCGTCCCCACCGTCCAAACCGGCACCTACGGAGCGTTCGAATCGTCGACGCAGATCCTCCCTCGAACCTTCCAATCGCGCTATTCGAGCCACCAAAGCGCTCACGGCTCCCGTGTTTCCTCGCCCCCCAGAGCGTTTGACTCGACACCCCTCCCGCAAGAGCCGGAGACACTCGTCGCATCGTCGTCTCCACGCGCGGTACCCGTCCGCGTCGCGGACGTCCGCGGCGAGCAACTCGTCGCACTGTTCCTGCATCCTATCCAGAAGGGCCTTCCACCCTCGGGAACACTGAATTTCACTCGATCGAAAAGACGACGAGACCTGTAGGTATGAAGCCGTATCTTCTTTCCTCCATCCACCGTCTGATAATAAAGATAATACTCGAGCGGCAGGTAACGCATATAATTGTTCGCCCTAACGGAGTATGCCATTGTCGTCTCTATCCACGCTCGCTCGCGCGCAGTTCGCGCTCCGATCTCCCTTTGTAGATGATGAGTCGCCAGATTCCATCGCGCGTCCTCCTTCACCACCGATGCGCATACGTTTGACGATAACGACGTTTCGAGTCTCGCCGATTCGTCGTCCGAATCGGACGAGAAAATGGGCATAAACTCGTAACAGTGCAGTTCGTCGTCAGATTCCTCGGGCGAGGGATAACGGCGATCGTTCATTCGCAAGTGCACAGATATTTTCTTTTCACCCCACTCCTCCAATAATGTGGCAGGAGAAAATAAATACCGCTAACGCAAACGCCAAATCTCGCATACCTTCCGTCTCGCAACAGACACTCATAGGTCCACTTTCCGGTGAAACTCTTATACGCGCTTCCTCAAATCGATCTACGGTATTCGCGCCCAATATTACGTTGTAGCACCGTCCTCGCAGGTGATACGCCACGTTCGCCTCGAGATACGCCCGGTGCGATCGGCGATTGGCGATTCCGATTTCGCGACGGATCAGATATCTCGTTACGTCGACGCGCCGCGGATCCCACTCCCTCGCAAACGGATCCCCATTTCTCGCGAGCAAGGACACGTAATGCGATCCGTCCTGTCCTCGATGTGTGGTTGGACCGTACTCATGGCTTACTATCTTACCGAATTACTCAATTGTTTACTGGACATGGGTGTTTCAACACTTACTTAAGAAGAATCGGTAAAGTGCCTAGCGAGATATGTGCTCACTGCGGTCAGGGCCCCGATTCGGCGGAGCATACGGCAGGGACTTGCGTTGCGCACGCATGTAATTGGCGACGTAACCCTTCCTGGGATCGTACGGAGTATCGTAAGATCTAGAGAAGCGTGGCGAGCATTCTCTCTGTTCGCAGAGAGGGTGCTTAACCAAAAAGAGGAAGCGGAGCGACGCAGGCAAGAGAAGGTTGGGGCGTTAGGAGTTATCCCCTCCCATGCGTCGATATAGGATAGACGCGGATTCTGATTTTTAGAATAGTCTTAGTTTAATTTAACTTGGTTCTGTTAGTATCTAGTGTATTTAACGTTTTAATGTTTTAGTTATTTTATGCGATTCCGCGTTCCGGGAATGATGGCACTATGCTGCATGGCTGCTGTGCGGCATGTTAGTGATTTTCGTGAGGATGGTACTTATGATACCAAGGAAGTGGTGAGTTTCGTGATGCACCTCTGTGAAGTTGGCCGGACAACTTCAACGTATCGAACTTTCATTAATTGGTATCGATTGGTGGTCGTTTGGTGGTCTTTGGTAGTCTAGTCAGGTCGTTTGGTGGTTAGTCGTTTTCCTGTAAAATAAAAATAAAATTTTGGGTGTGAAGTTAGCCGGACAATTTTTATTTTTCAATCAATTTAACTTTATTACGGCTTATTCGACGCGGAATCGTTTGGTGGTCACGAATATCCAATCTAGAACGTTTGGTGGTCAACCGTTTTCCCAGAAAATAGAAAAAACCGTATGCGCATAATGTCGGACGTATCACTCTGTGCCATTAGCTGGATAAATTATATTTATCAATCAAATTGACTTTGATAGGGCTCATTCGACGCGGAATCGTTTGGTGGTCACGAATATCGTCATTAAAACGTTTGGTGGTCAATCGTCTTCCTAAAAAAATAGAAAAAACTGTATGCCCACGGCATTGGTCGTATGACTCCGTGAAATTAGCTGGATAAATTATATTTATCAATCAAATTGACTTTGATTGGTCTTATTCGACGCGGAATCGTTTGGTGGTCACGAATATCGTCATTAAAACGTTTTTATGGTCAACCATTTTCCCAGAAAATAGAAAGAACCGTATGCGCATAATGTCGGACGTATCACTCCGCGTGCCATTAACCGGAAAAATTATATTTATCAACCAAATTTACTTTGATAGGCCTCGTTCGACGCGCAATCGTTTGGTGGTTGCAAATATTCTAACTAAAACGTTTGGTGGTCAACTGTTTCGCTAAAAAATATACAAAATATGCGCACTTGAGGTGGGAATGGGTGCTCGTGTTGGTCGTAGACCTAGACGTAGGCTCGTGATTGGCGTAACGTCAGGGTACCTATTCTTGAAATTGTTCGTTATAAAACGAATTCGTTTATGAACGAAAAGGTGCCAACCCATTGGCGCTCAGCTAGGAAATCCCCACCTTTTTGTTCATAAACGATTCGTTTTATAACGAACGATTTCAAAAATAGGTACCCAGGACTTAATGTGAATCGGCCAGTAAGTTATTGTGCTCCGGCCGTCACGATATATCTCATCATCAACTCGTCTGCAATTATGGGTGCTTAGCATACAAATGTGTACTACATTTGCGAAGCGATACCTTTCAGAGTAAGATATATAAATCAAGTAATCCGATATTGATAAACCCTTGTTTCGACGTGTTTCCTTCTCACGTTTTGAATATGGTTATTGAGGCGGCAGTGTGGTCTAGTGGTAGAGCGCCAGACTCGTAATCTGAGGAACCAGGTTCGAGTCCACTAGAGCCATGTAAACATGGAAAGTTTTTCCGAACTGCGCCCTCCGTGCAAGATAGTCTCTTGTGCGGAGCAAACTGGGCTCCGTCTTTCGGAAAGAGACGTTAAGCCGTTGGTCCAAAGGGTTAAGTGAGAGAAGAAGGGTAGTATTGGATGAGAATTGAAGAAAGGGTTGGAAACGTCCCTACAAAACGCCTTGCAACCCTGAGGGGAGTCAATAAACGTATTTATTATATGGTTATTCGTACATTTACACTTTGACTTTTATTGGCAAAAGACAATTTGTTCTACTCCGCGAGTGCTCCAATTCAAAGTACTCTGTTAACATGTTTTGTCGTAATCGCGATTTTGATATTGTTGACTCAAGAATTTAAAATAAATGTTATATATATATATATATATATATATATATATATATATACTAGCTGGTTACCCGGGCTTCGCCCCGGAGGACATATGTAATAAGACACGCAAATAGTCTCTCTCTCTCCCCCTCTCTCCCCTTTTCTCCCCCTCTCCCCCCTCTCTCCCCCTTTCTCCCCCTCTCTCCCCCTCTCTCTCCCTCTCCCCCCTCTCTCCCCTCTCTCTCTCTCTCTCTCTCTCTCTCTCTCTCTCTCTCTCTCTCTCTCTCTCTCTCTCTCGATTAATTCCCGAAAAATTGAAAAAATTTCGGTAACGGCTTCCAAAAAGATCGGTAACGAAAAATTATACACTTTATAGCACTCCCCGAAAAATTCTATCCCTGTTCAATCTATAATTCTTTGAGATTCGGTCAATTATTTCCCGAAAAATTAGAAAAATTAGAAAAACCGGTTTCCAGAAAATTGATAACAAAAAACTATACACATAGTGGCACTCCCCGGAAAATTCTACCCCTATTTCATATACTTTTGGTAAAAATTCGGTTCAGGGGTTTGAGATTCGGTCAATTATTTCTCGAAAAATTAGAAAAATTAAAAAAACCGGTTTCCAGAAAATCGGTAACGAAAATCTAAAAATCCCTTCTTAGTGGCACTCCCCGGAAAATTCTACCCCTATTTCATATACTTTTGGTAAAAATTCGATTCAGGGGTTTGGGCTGGGCGTTGATGAGTGAGTGAGTCAGTCAGGACATCTTCCTTTATATATATAGATAAATTATTAATACAAGATATAAAAAAGTGTGCAAGTAGAAACTTGTTTTAAGTGTGCAAGTAGAAACTTGCACATTGCTTCCTCATATGAGGAAGCTTGAATTTTATTCAATGTATAATTATTAGTATTTATTTGTTTTGGCTTCCTCATAAAGGAAGCTTTGTGAGCGAAGGTTTCTACTTGCACACTTCAAAACCATAAGAAAGCAATGTGCAGGTTTCTACTTGCACACTTAAAACAAGTTTCTACTTACACACTTTAAAACATTGTGCAGGTTTCTACTTGCACACTTAAAAACTAAAAGAAAGCAATGTCCACTTACACACTTAAAACTATGAGGAAGCAATGTGCAAGTTTCTACTTGCACACATTTTTATTATCCTAAAACATCATTTTTTGATATCTCATTTATTGAAACTTAAGATGTTCTAACTGTTCTCCTTAGAAAGAGATAGTACGTAAAGTGCGAGCGTGAATGTGTAACATTTATTTAACAGTACAAGGTTAATAGAATATACATTTGTAAAGAAAAAGAGAAACAATGTGCAAGTTTCTACTTGCACACTTAAAATTTTAATAATTATATATAAAATAAAGGTATAAAGTTGCCAAGAATATAATAAAACTATAAATAGTCCGATATTTCAAAATTTGCCACACATATTTCACATATAAAAATTGACCTTTGATCGTGTATAAAAAAATATGTTGTACCTCGCGATTTTGTATTATATTTTATATTATATTGTATCTTTTATTATGTATTGTAATTATTTTATTGTATTTTTGATTTAAAGTAAATTGTTATAAAAAGTAATAAAAAGATTTGAGATGTTCTAACTGCCCCCTTTAGAAAGAGATAAATAGTGATATCTCAATATTTGCAACAATTTTAAAAATATTAAAATTATATAATTAGTTTTACGGAGTGGGTACTAAGACTGCCCACTCCAACCCTCCTCCTTTCTCAAACCGGGCTGAAATTTTGAATTTTTTTAGAAATACTCGTGGTTGCTCTAACTTTTGTAAATTTTGAAATATTGGACTATTTCTAATTTTATTATATTCTTCAGTCTTTTCTACCCCTATTTTATATATAATTATTTAAAATTTTATTGATTAGACCCAGCTTTATAAAGTTTCTATGTATGTACAAATTCTCCGAAATTTCAAATGTGTTTAACACGAAAACTGATGAATCAAATTTTAAAGAATTATATATGAAATAGGGGTAGAAAAGACTGAAGAATATAATAAAATTAGAAATAGTCCAATATTTCAAAATTTACAAAAGTTAGAGCAACCACGAGTATTTCTAAAAAAATTCAAAATTTTTTTAAAAAAGAACCTTTTTACCGATTATCGCCAAATTCAATACCAACCTTCCTTGAATAATACTCTATCGATTAAAAAAAAAACAGCCTGATATCTCAATATTTGCGAAAGTTAGAGCAACCACAACATCAAATGTGCACATACACACACACACACACAAATACGGACATTTTTTTTAAAGCGATATTTTGACGTTTTACAACACTCTGAACATATTGGCATCAAAAACTCAAAAAATAATCTTTTCTTTGGTTTTTTCTACCCCTGTTTCATATATAATTCATTTAAATTTGGTTGACTAGACCCAACTTTATACGCAATCAAAGATTCATATACGAAATTTACGAAAACAAAGCTTCCTTTATGAGGAAGCAATTTATTGATAATAATGATAATTAACAATGCACCGATACAGACATGACGATTTTTTCTTTCAGAAGTACATTGGATATGCTAAAACCTGCTGATCGTTACAATGGGATTATATGCCAGTTATTCGCATATTGTATCGGTCATTTCAGTATGACTTTGACTGTCACGCTGTACGGATGTGTTCACAGATGGCTTGCGACGTTTCTTTGTTCCACGCTGTACCGTTCTTATTTTTTGTCTTGACGCACAGAAAGTGTAAGCTCCTTATTTTACTCTGTACATTTTTTACTTTAATTTAATTCAATTTTTTATTCTAACTTTTCATCTTATGACTTCTGAGCGATTATTTTATCTTATTGACTATCGTGAGTTTATTTCACTTTTTAGCTTTACGAATGCATGATGTGGTTAGGGCACGATGTCAGCGACGTAATGGATATTTTGTATGCGGTTTTTTAGGATGTATGATCCTCGATTAATTTTCTCACTTGAGAAGGACCGGAATTACGGTCGAAACGTTGTGTTTTTAAATATATTAATTATTTGGCCAGTTGGGTCGAACAAAAACGACTTCTGTTTTGAATTTATTTACTGGCGAAGGAAGCTACTTGTTTTGTAATAATAATTAAGTTACATAATATATTCTGTGGACATAATACATCTGTGTCGGACTTCCGTTTCCGGAACAACAGAGGTGACAGGAGCGAAAGTGTTAGCGAGGAAAGTGCAGAGAAGTGAGGGGTAAAGGAAGTAGAGGAGGGAGAGAGTGGCGGAGCGAGAAGGTTGGAGGCAGGAGAGTGGGAGAAGAAAGGGGTGAGTAGAGGAGTAGCGGGTAAAAGAGAACGAAGGGTAGAAAAGTGACAAGTCACAGAGGTGCGTTAGGCACGAACGATAGTGAGAGTAGAGGGGTGACGCGGTGGGGGAACCGAGCCGTGTGCGGCAGAGCGCGGCAAGACACGAACGTTAGTGAGGGTAGAGGGGCGACTCGACCGGAAAACCGAGACGCGGCAGGGCATAGAGTATAGGTAAGGGAGAAGTGAATAGCAACGAATAGGAGGGACAGGCAAAGGTAGGAGCGGCGGATGGAGCAGGGGAAAGAGGTGGGAATGGAGAGTGAACAGCAGGGAGATAAAGGAAAGAAGAGAGAAGGCGAGGGAGAGAGGAAGGCAAGAGGCAGACCAACAAAGGCGGAGGAACTTGGCAAACAGAGAGGAAGAACGGATAGCTTAGAATCGGTCTTAGACTACATTCAGAAAAGGAAAAGAGAAGAGTTAGCGGAGGAAGCGAAGGCAAGAGCAGAGGGAGAAATCTTAGAAAGGTTGAACGAAACAAGGAGGGTTTACAGATCACCGCCAGCGAAGGTTAAAAAGGGAGAAGAGGATAAAGAAAACATGGCGGCAGAAGAGATGTTTAAGGAGATTCTAAGGAGAATGGAAGAACAAGAGAAGGAAAGGAAAAAAGATAAAGAGGAAATAAAAAACGAAGTTAAGGGACTGAAGGAGGAACTGAAGTGAAGTGAGGAAATATGGAAGAAACAGAGAGAAGCGCTGGAAGAGAGAGTAAAGAAGCTAGAGGAGAGGGTGGAGGAAAGGGGAAAAAGATTGGAGGTGGAAATAGGAGAAAAAAAGAAGGAGAAAAAAGGTGAGGAAACGAAAATGAGGAAGTGGTGGAGAGGATGAGAGAGATAGAGAGGAAGCTGAAAAAAAAGAGAGGGAAGAGAGAAGAAGAAATGTAGTGATAAGGGGTTTAGAAGTGAAGGAGGGAGGGAGGAGACAAGAGGCGGAAAAGTTACTGGAGGGAATGAAAGTCAAAGTGAAGGTAATAGAGGTGAAGAAAATAGGGGGCGATATAGAAAAGGGAAGGGAAATGGTGTTGCTGAAGCTGGAGAATGAAGAGCAAAAATGGGAGGTGATGGAAAAAAAGAAGAGCCTGGCGGGGAGAAAGGAGAGAATTATGGAGGATTTGTCATGGGAGGAAAGAAGGATGAATTGGAGACTGAGAGAAATAGCAAGAAGAGAGGAAAGGGAGGGAAGGAGGACGTGGATCAAAGCGGGCAGAATAAGGTTGGAAAATGTATGGTGGAGATGGGACATGGAAGAGGGGGTGTTAAAGGATGAAAGGGGGAAGGTAAGAAAGGAGAGCGGAGGAGAGAAGGAAGAGGAGGGAGGCGAATTAGGAGGGAGAGGAGTAGGAAGGGAGACGGGGGAATAGGAGGAAGAGAGGATGGAAGGGAGGAAATAGAAAGGGCAATGCGGATTCGAGAAGAGAAGAGAGAGGGGAAGTAAGTCAGAGTGGAGAATAGTATTCTGGAATGTAGCTGGCTTGGAAAATAAAGATAAGAAGTTTTGGGAGGGGTTGAAAAAAGAAGATGTGATAGTCATGGTGGAGACTTGGATAGGAGAAAAAGGTTGGGAAAGAATAAGGGGAAGGCTCCCGAAAGGGTACGAATGGGGAGTGCAAATGGCGAGGAAGAAAAACAAAAAAGGGAGCGCATTAGGAGGGATGATAATGGGAATAAGGTGTCACGTTCTGTCAAAAGTTAGTTAGTTCGTCCGTTTTTGGGTCAAAACATTCAAGTAAATTACCCGGGATTTGGACCAGGTTGTGCGATTAATCCAGTCCGAAAAGAAAACGAATTTTATATGTTTTATAACGAGGGTCAGATTTGTTTATTAAATCAAAATTTGGAAAATCTATTTTTAAATCCAAAGGGATTAATTTATATGAAGTGCGAATTTTATTATCTTGAATTTCCTTTAATTTGAGAAATAATAAAAAAGGATCTTGATTAAATTGAATGGTTTGTTTAATCTGAAATTTAATCTTTTTGATTTGGGACCTTTTGCCCCTTTTTCTAGGCATGAAAGTAGATTAAAGGAAAACTCCTGTTGCCACGCTATTTGGCAGCGACAAGAATTAGGAAATTTCTGTTGCCACGCAATTTGGCAGCGATAAGAATCAGGAAATTTCTGTTGCCACGCAATTTGGCAGCGACAGTTAAGGGTTGTGGAATTAAAGGTTTTTAGAGTAAATCAGTTTAAGAAATAAAATTTAAATCACCTTTATTCAAGGAGAATTTTCTTACAACCTTTGCTTAAGATTGATATAATTTAAATTGCAGTTAAGATCTGTCTTAAGTCAGAATTTTTAAAGACTGTTGAATTTTGAGCACTGACAACTCAATAACAACTACTGATTCCCAACAACAACTACTACTGACAACTAACAACTGACTATCGATGATTTTTCGCGCTTATTTATATTCAAGTGGCAAGAACTCCCCCCCCCCGCGCGAGCTTCTCACCACTTCTTTTGTCTTTATGTCTTAAAGGAGGAGGAAGGTCTTATCACTAGGTGTAATTTTATGCCTTGTGAACCGCGGCCTGCGAACCGTCTCCCCATCAGAAATCGGATAATTAATCAATATCGATTCTTCGCTCTTAACATTCTTGGCTATTTTTAGATTAATTTTTGCTCGCACGTAACAAAGGAAAGAGATAAAAGAGAAGGGTACGGAAATAGGAAGAGGAAGGGAGGGGTTGATAGAGGGAAAGGTTAGGATAGGTAAGGAGAAGTGGAATATTATAGGGGTATACGCAAAGAAAGAGGAGATGGAGGAAATACTACAGGAGCTGGGACTGATAATGGAAAAGAAAGAAGAAGGAAGGTTTACGATTATTGGAGGAGACTTCAATGCGAGGACTGGTCAAGAAGGCGGAGGGATAGAGGATGAGGAGGGGGAGATAGGTGCAGAGGGGGAAGAAGTTCAAAGGATAAAAAGATAGACAGAGAGGGGAGGATGCTGGTAAATAGCATAGAAGAGAGAGGATGGGAGATTTTTAATAGAAAGGTGAGAGGAGACGAGGAGGGGGAGTTTACTTTCACGGGGGGAAGAGGAGACACGGTGATCGACTATGTTATAGGAGAAGGAGAAGTAACAGAGAAGGTAGAGAAAATGATAGTGGGGGATAAGGTGGACTCGGATCATCACCCCTTGGAAATAGTTTTAAGGAGAGATAAGGAGAGAGATGGAAGAAGAAGGAGGGAGAAGAAGGAAAGCAGGGGGATATGAAACAAGAAAGGAACAAAGAGGTTCATTGGAAAAATAGGAGAGATGGAAGAAAAAGTGGAAGAGTTGAACAAGGAATGAGAAGAAATGGAAGCAAGAATAAAGGAGGCAATAAAAGGGGTGGAGGAGGAGATGGGAGGAAAGAAGAGGAAGGTAGGATGGTGGGATGAGGAGTGTAGAGAAGCGAAGAAAGAGGTAAGAAGAAATTTAAGGATTTGGAGGAAAGAAAGAGGAGAGGGCAGCGAGTACAAGGAAAAGAGGAAGGGGTTTAGGGAGATGTGCAAGAGGAAGAAGGAAGAAGAGAACCGGAGATGGGAGAGAAAAGCGGAGGGAGCAAGGAGGGAGGCGGAGGTATGGGAGATAGTAAATAAGGAGAGGAAAAAAAGGAGGGGAATTGAGGAAGGAATAGAAGAGGAGGAATGGAAAGAGCACTTTATGAACCTGCTGGGAGGAGTGGAAGGGAGGGTGAGGTTAGGGAAAGAAGAAAGTAGGGAGGAGAAGGAGGGGGAGGAGGAAGAGGAGATAAGCCTAGAAGAAATGAGGAGAGCTGTAAAGAGGTTAAAGGATGGAAAAGCAATGGGAAGGGATGGGATTCCAGGCGAGATTTGGAAGCGAGGGGGGAAGGAACTGGAGAATTGGGCATGGAAATATATAAATAGGATATGGAAAGGAGGAGGGTGGCCGGAAAATTGGAAGGAGGGAATAATTGCGCCAATAGTAAAGAAAGGGGAAGGGAAAAAAGCGGAGGAGTATAGAGGTGTCACAATAATGCCGTCATTATATAAGGTGTACACAGCCATTCTGGCAGAGAGGTTAAGAGAGGAGATAGAGGGGAAGAGAATAGTGCCACAGAACCAGACAGGCTTTAGAAGAGGGATGGGAACAATAGATAACATATACGTGTTGAACTACGTGGTGAACAGAAGGCTAGAAAAGAAGGGGGGAAAACTGATAGCATGTTTTGTGGACCTTAAGGCGGCGTTTGATTCGGTAGATAGAGGAGTACTAATAAAATCAATGAGAGAAAGGGGAATAAGGGAAGGGTTGGTGAGGAGAACGGAGGGGATTCTAAGGGAGACGAGAAGCAAGGTAAGGGTAGGAGACGGAATAGGAGAAGAGTTCTGGACGGGAAGAGGGGTAAGGCAGGGGTGCCCATTGAACCCGCTACTATTTAACGTGTTATTGGCGGATATGGAACAGGAAATGGGCAGAGTTAAATGGGGAGGAGTTATGCTAGGAGGTAAGAAAGTGTATACTTTGGCGTACGCGGATGATGTAGTGCTAATGGCGGAGGACGAGGACCAAATGAGGAGTATGTTGGAAAGACTGGAAGGGTATTTAAGCAGGAAGAGGTTGGAACTGAACGTGGGAAAGACAAAAATAATGAGATTTAGGAAAGGAGGGGGAAGGGACAGTAAGAGAAGATGGAGATGGAAAGGAAAAGAATTAGGAGAGGTGAAGGAATTTCGATATCTAGGATACATGTTTCAAAGGAATGGAGGACAGGAAGCGCAGGTAAGGGAAAGGATTAAGAAAGCAGCGGCAGTGATGGGGAAGATCTGGGGGATAGGGAAGAGGAGATTTGGGAGAAACTGGGGAAAAAGATTATGGCTGTTTGATAGACTGGTGTGGACGGTAATGGGATATGGAGCGGAAATATGGGGATGGAAAGAAAGGGAAGGAATGGAAAGGTTGGAAGAAAGGTATATCAAATGGGTATTGGGAGTGGATGGGAGAACGCCGTGGTATCTCGTTAGGGAGGAGTTGCAAAGGGATAAGTTGAGAGGGAGGGCAGGGATGAGGGCATGGAGATTTGAGAGAAAACTGGAGGAGGGTAGAGGAAGTGAATTGGCAAGACTATGTTGGGAGGAGCTGAAGGGAAAGGAGAAAGAAGGGAAAGTTAGCTCAAGCTGGGAGAGAGAAAGAGGAAAGTTCTTTGAAGACAGAGGAGTTGAATTGAAGGATCTAGGAAGACTGAGAGAAGACGGGGACGGATGGTTTCACAAATTATTCGGAGGGGACAAAGAAAAAAACAAAGTAGAGAGAGATGGGAAAGGATCGAGGGAGCAGAGTATAATAAATAGTACAGGCTAGTAAAAGGAGAGGGTATACCGGGATATTTGAAGAAAGGATGGGGAAAGAGTAGATGGAACAGGGTGGTGAGACATAGATTAGGAAATGAGATGAGAGAGAGGAGATACTGGGAAACGGAGGAGAAAAAGAAATGTAGGTTATGTGGACATAGGGAGGAAACGTGGGAGCATGTGTGGGAGGAATGTAGGAGTTGGGAATTAGGAGATGGTAGTTGGCAAGAAGCGGTGGGATGGGTATTGGATGAGGAAGGAGGCGGAGAGGATTGGATGATAGAACTAGAGGGGGAAAGAATGGGAGGAAAAGGGGAGTTGGAGGAGTTAGAGGAGGGAAAAGATGAAGAGGGAAGGGGAAAAGGAGGAGAGGGAGGAGAGGGAGAGGAAGGCTGAGTAAAGGAGAGGGGAGTAATAAAGCTCATGTTACAGATCACCCAGGATGAAGAGTGAGGGGAGAAAAATTGCAGAGGCGGTGAACAGGATTGCGGAGGAGAAAGTAAGGAAGCTACTGAAGGAGAGGAAAGAGGACGATAGAAGGAAGAATGAGAGGCTGGAGGAGATGAAGGAAAAAATAAGGAGATTGGAGAGAAAGATGGAAAGCTTAGAACGAAGTGGAGGTAAAAGAAAGAGGGAGGAGAGTGAGGAGAGCGGGGCAGGAAAGAAGAAATGGTGGGCAGGCGAGGGCAAAAAGAATGAGGACGAGCTGAGAAAGAGGAATGTGATTCTGAGGGTCGAGAAGGCGAAATGGGGAAGCAAGGAGTCTAGTTGGGAGAAGGTGAAGGAGCTCTTCACGGAAGAGCTGAGGGTGAAGGTGGTGGTAAGGGAGGTGATGGTGGTGGGACAGAGGGGTAAATGGCTTACGATTTTGGTGAAGTTGAGGGATGAGGAGGAGAAATGGCGGATCCTGGAGGCGAGGAGAAGGGCAGGGAACGACATAGGAGTAAAGATTCATGAGGACAAGTCAGTGGAAAGGAG
Source organism: Temnothorax nylanderi (assembly GCF_030848795.1). Lineage (NCBI taxonomy): Eukaryota > Metazoa > Arthropoda > Insecta > Hymenoptera > Formicidae > Temnothorax > Temnothorax nylanderi. Next base: position 22,899 of record NW_027249577.1, on the reverse strand, counting down.
GGATAGGGAGAGGGATGAGAGAGAAGGGAGAATGGAAAGGAGACTGGAGGGGCATAGGAGTACAGGGAGAACGGAGGAGGACGAAATAACAAAAGGGATGGAGGAGAAACTCCTCATGGAGTTGGACGAGGAATTGGGGGATAAGGGAAAGAGAGAATAGGCCAAATAGAGAAGAGCCGTAACGAGAAGGAAGGAGGACGAAAGACGAAGCCCAGGGAGAAGATGATGAAGAAGAGGGGGAGGGAGGGTAATAAATTGTAAGGTCATGGCCAGGCACGGGGGAGCTATATTTTTCTTTTTGTTTTTTACTTGGTTTGAATTTAAGTTTTGATTGTGTGTTTTTGATATCTGTTCTGAGTTCGGAGTTTGTAAGAGGTTTGGAAACGTTCCTCATATAAAAAAAAACGCCTTGTAAACCCTGTGGGGAAACGCAATAAATACACATACATACATACATAATACATCTGTGTCCGTGACTAGTCGAATTGAATTGTCAATCAATTTCTTAACACTGTTTATCTTGATTTCGTTTTATATATATTTGATTATGGCCGGTATTCATAATCAGATCTTATATTTAAGATTGTCTTAAAATTTTAATCTTTATCTTTAGATGCTGTACGACTCGTTATTGGTTACGGAGCTTAAGCTAATAAAGCTTTTTAAAATCCTGCCAATTACGTAAAAACCGAAAGTGTTATCGAGCGGCAGTGTTGTTTTAGCGAATTCGGTTAGACGCACCAGTGCACATTCAGTGCACATTATAGCCATCATACACAAATCAACATAAACTGTATGTTTAATATAAACGTTTTAATATAATAAATATGTATTGGGCATTTTATCAGTCGAAATATTTGCATTTTACTTTCAATATTAGTGATTAAATCAGTGTACAACGGCTTTAATGTGCACTGAATGCGCACTGGTGCGTCCAACCGAATTCGCTATTTGACATTAAGTGCTACTCTTTAAATTGTTGCATTATTTTTCCCGCGCCTGTAGTTTTGTTAGGACACGTCTCGTGCTATTGCTTGTTTGTCGGAGCTCAGTATTTATAAGTATGTAAAGCAGAAAATTATGCTGTTTCGCCATTTTAAGAGCAAAATAGGGATTACTTCTGTAAAAGCATGCTACGGACCACTGATCGTTAGAACTAGGATACACTTGCAAATGATATGAGTAACGATCTGCGAGGAGTGTGGAATGCTCATTTTATCTACACAAACGTGCGCGAGGATAGACGACAGATTCTCAGCACTGTCAGAGCGGATCTTGGAATAGTCGTAAAAGAATCCACACCATTGCAGAATTACAATTCAACCAACTGGGATAATTCTTATGACGATTCTGGTTTTCCAAACAATGAATCTGTATCGTCTCAATATAAAGATCAAAATGCATACGAAACATTCGATTTGGTCATCACGAAAGAAGAATGGGATCTAATAAAGCCAAGCGACACGGTTATTTACGGGAACCGTGAGCGAAAAATACTTAAACCCAGAGTTTGGACGAACATTATCGCTCTCGCATTCTGGAGGCAGTTTAGAATGCCTTGTGCATTTTCATTCAAACGAGCGAACGTTGATCCGTCGCCCGACGACCTCCGGTATAATATTAAAATTATTGGAAGGTCCAAAGACCGTGAGTGCTTGAATATTTTCAAGGGCGAAGCTATCGTAAATGTCAACAATGAAGGATTTATCATGGCAGTGCACACGCGAGACACACGATACATGAAACACGCCGAAGTAAAGCGTCCCTTGAACGGAGAACGCAGAAAGGAGGAAAAAAAGAAAATTGTAGCAGAAGGTCCCTCTGGATGGCGAAAAAGGCAAGCACGCAAAAACATGAAGCCCGGAAATACAAAACCGCCTCATCTCCCCCGCGGAGATGTTGTGCGTCGAGCTAAAAAGGAAGCCGTCGATGAAGACCTGGGCGTGAAACCAATAGATGGACGCGATCTAATTCGAACAATAGAAGAATCAAATTCGGATCCTACGTATCGCGGTGCGATAAATGCCATCGGTTCTATACCTTTTTACACATTTTACGGATTGCCAGCTCAACTTCACGCGTATAAGGAGTATTGCCGAGCAAACAAAGACTCTGCTGTGATCACCATCGATTCGACTGGCAGTCTTATCTATAAATTACAACGTTACGATGGAGAATCTGCCCACATATTTTTATTTGCTATCATCGTAAACTTCGAGGGCATTACAGCTGCCGTTAATCAGATGATATCCGAAAGAAACGAGATGGAGTTAATCGAATTTTGGCTGAAACAGTGGTTACGCAGGACGGCACCGAAGCCAAAGGAAGCTGTATGTGATTATTCGCGGGCACTCTTGTCGGCTCTCAGTTTAGCCTTCAATAATCGAACGGTAAAGTCATACATAAACGAATGCTTTGCTGCAGCAACAAAAAGCAACGAAATGCAAGAAAAACCTTCGACATATATCAGGGTCGATGTAGCACATCTAATGCACTTGGTTTGCCGATGGAAATGCTTTCACAAAGTCACCCAAACTGGGATCAAACAATTTTACATTCGGTGCGTGGCTTTAATGGTGGACTGTCAAACAGTTGTTGAATTTGAAAAAATTTTTATTCTGACCTGCGTCGTAGAACTGCAAACACAAGATGATGTTGAACTCGACATTTTTTCTGTGTAATCGACTCAACAAACTAGAAAAATGTTGGAGAGTTATATCGCTAACAGAGGCATCACAGAGAAAGTAGAAACAATTATGGCAGATATCGAGAACATGGAAAATCGAGATTGCGATAACGATATATTCGAGCCGAAAAGCATTGATAGAAAGTCTTCGAAAGTGATCCCAGAATGGGATAAGTCACCCCGGTGACCTCGGTGACCGGTTGAACGCCGGTACTCCAATTGAACGGTGGCTTCGGCAATGTCTAGCAATGGCCAAACAGAAGACACGCGAAGGCAAAAACCTTAACGCGTTTTATCTTCCTGATTTTATTCAAAATCTATCTTTGCTATGTAAGGAATTCCCGTTATGGACTAGTGCTGCGCTTCCGTATTATGCTCCGCACGCGTCTTCGAGTTATGTGGAAAGATATTTTAATGATATCAAAACAAGAGTTTTAACGAAGCCTAAACCACCGATGCGTGTTGATTACTTTATAAGACAACATGTGCTCGACATAGTCGGAGCAACGTCAATATTTAGCTCCAAGACACTAAATTACAATATGAGATTGACGAACAAAGATTCAACAAACGATGTAAATAACAATGAGGCCGGTAATGTTTCAGCCGCTGCCAAAATCCAAGAGACAGAGAAAGCGTCTTACGATTAAATGACTCCGTCGTCAAATAACACAGAAGACGTAAATAAAATACAAACGTGCTTGACAGAAAATGTCTTGTCTTTTGTTGAAGACTTATGGACAGACATCGAACCCAATATTTTCGAGGATTCAGACTTAAAGTCAGTGGAAAACTGGAAGAACAAAGCTCAAAAGCAATGTAATATCGATGGTGACTACTGCAGTAGCGACGAATCAATTGACAGCGAACACAACGTTATAATCGAGAATGACACAGCACGGTTACTTTACTCAGAACAGTCAAATACTGTAAAGACAGAACATTCATACTATAAAATTGAGGAAACAAACGATTCGAAGTTTCCGAAATACCCGTTTTGCATGGAAAACCCAATTGCAACAACAAAAAGCGTAATTTCAAAACAAGATTCGCTAACGGTTAAAACCAGCAAATATTTCAAGCCTTATCCAAAAATTCGACAGATAAACCAACTCATCAGTAAGAAAAAGAAACCATTTTTACTACCAAATGGCCTCAAATGTACGCGGCCGTGGAAAATTGATGGCAAGCAGTATTTTGTAATAAACACGTGTGGTTTTGATTCACTAGTCCAAATTCTTATGACGAGTGCTATTGATGATGTCCATTACGCGTCGATTCTTGAACAGTCGGAGAACAGCACGTTGAAATTCGTTTCCAAATTAATCAACGAAGGAGTGTCAATGGAACTATTACGAAACAGAGCAGAAATCCTTAAAAGCCTGGTTTCCTGCGGAAATTCAATCACAAACAGAACGTCGTGTATTGTCATATACTATTGATACATGGAGCAGTATTGAAAAAGTTGTAAACAACGCAATGGCGTCAGTGCCCAGTATTCATAAAACGGAGCAATGTACGCACTGCGACGGTCGCTCGTACTCATATTCGTGCATATCACCGAATCATAAAATAATTTCAAAACAAGGTTTTAGTATCTTGGAGCGAGCGTTAGATTTCCGGCCGGTTATCTACAAAATAAAATGCAACTGTACTGGGGGTCGATTGTGTATCTCAAAACTTAGTGAAAATGACAAAAGTGAGCCTTTTCTTGATTGGGTAAGTTTCACCATAGTGAAAGTGCGGGATATTTTACGTGAAATTACTTGACAAGAAATTTTTTGTCGAATAACGCCAAATTGTGTCGAAAATATTGGTGCAGTCAGTCAGCAATAGAAAACAGACGCTAAAAGATGGATTATGTTGCTTTGTTATTGATGGAAGAAGAAGAAGGAGAAGAAGAAAGAAATATGAATAAGGAGCGGCAAAATAATTTAAATCTAATAAGAAGAAGGTTAAGGGATACTCAAAATCCGTTTGATATCCCAGACAGTTCATTTCTTAAACTGTATAGGTAGATAAAAGCAAATTATATTTCGTTATATATTACAATTTTATATATATTGCAATGTTATATATTACAATTACACATGTGCAGAATAATTTACACATAATTTACATATGTGTAATATAATATATAATTTGTATGCAACATATTTATATATAATTTACACATAAATTGAGTAATTTATTTATATGTATTTTTAATAATCTTATATTATAAATTTTATTGTTATCATGTTACACATATATACATTATACAATATTTATATATGTTAAGATTGCCCAAGGTAGCAACTCTACAACTAATAGAAGAATTAATCAATTTTATGCCAGTTCCAAAAAGAACAACAGCAATTCCTCAACATTTGCAAGTAAGTATAGCTTTCTCATTTTTTCTTTTTCTATTTTATTCATATTTTTAATTGTTATAATTTTAGATATTTGCAACACTTTAATTTCTCGCATCCGGTTCTTATCAAAGGAAAGTCGGGCAGGATTTTTTGTCCTGCATGAGTCAAACATCAATCTCCGTTTTTATTCATGCTACAATAAATGCATTTAACAGAATTATGGGACAATGGATTAAGTTTCCAACATCAGATAGAAGAAAACAACAAATTAAAGAAGAGTAAGTATATAAACAATACACATGAAGTTTATTATATTTATATAAAAATTGTTGAAATTTAATATTTCATCTTTAATATCAGATTTTTTGAAAAAACTGGATTTCCAGGAGTGATTGGAGCTATTGATGGGAGTCATATTGCTATCTTTCCTCCACAAACTGAGCAAGAACACTTATTTATTAATAGGAAGTTATATCATTTTTTAAATGTGATGCTTGTACGTATAAAATAATATAACATATAAAGTAAAGATAATATGCACGATAAGAACGATAAGAAATGCTTAGTAATAATAATAAATGCGATGTTATTGCAAATAGAAATACAATAATTTATATTTACTAGAACATTACAAGCGCGCGCTACGCGCGCGCCATTTAGCTTTTTTTCTATATCATTACACAAAACATTTGCAACGCTATTGCTCTTTAATAATAACATATTAAGAAAAATTCAACGGTATATACATAACAATATGACTTTCAAATGACTTTGTACAGAAAAATCTTTATTTAAATTAATTTCATGTTTTTTGCAACGATATAAATACACTTTTAATAATTAATTAAAAACCTCGAAAAAATACGTACAATTTTTATATACAAAATTGTTAACATGCTTCTTATCTCTTTGATATCAAAATTGAATTCTTAACTCTCCGGCCCCGCCTCTCTCTCTCTCTCTCTCTCTCTCTCTCTCTCGTTCTCTCTATTTCTTTCTTTTTCTTTCTCTCTGTCTCTCTCGACTTTTATTCTTTTTCTTTTAGTTGTCATCTTTAACTTTGTCATATCCAATCATGGAGAACGAAGAAATTACGAACACACACGCTATCACCATCTTCATCGTCGACGAATTACGTACAATATAAGTTTAATTATTATTTTAAGGCTTACCTCCCTCCCTCTCCCTTTCTCTCTCTCTCTCTCTCTCTCTCTCTCTCTCTCTCTCTCTCTCTCTCTCTCTCTCTCTCTCTCTCTCTAAAAATTCTCTTTCTATCGGGTTAAGAACAAAGCTAGTATTGTCTCTAATTATGCCTCATATCGACTACTGCTGTCTGGTTTATCATGGCTTGAGTGGAGAGTTGAACAATGCATTACAGAGACTTGTCAACTGTTGTATTCGTTTCATTTTTGATCTTAAGCGTGATGAACATATCACTCCGTTTAGACGCCAACTGAAGTGGCTTTCAGTTGAGAATAGAAGATTGTATTTTCTCGGCTGCCAAACGTTTCGTATACTTTATATGTCTTCTCCTTCTTATCTGAGTGAGCATTTCACTTTACTTGATCCATCGTTGAGGAGATCCGACCGCCATGCATCACAAACTTTTCATGTTCCTTCCCATAGAACAACTACATACAGAAACTCTTTTCATCTTTCCTCGATCTATTTCTGGCATTCTCTTCCTTGTAATATCACTTCGGCTTCTTCATTCCCTTCCTTCAAGAATCTTCTTAAGAAGTTTCTGCTTGCTAGCGAACTGTGATGTATTGGTTTGTTTTTCCTCAATTTCTTTCTTTATTATTAGTTTTAAGTGCGTTAGTTCTTAGTTTTATTTCTGTACTTGTTGTATTAGTTTTAAGTGCGTTATTTTATACCGTAGTTATTCTATTTGTACTATCCAATATTGCAGTTTTCCTTGTTTCATTGCATTTCTAGTCTGTTAGTGCAATACACTGTGTAATTATGTATATTTGCCCTTTAGTCATGCTTGGGCATAATAAATCATATCATATCATGTCATATCATATCTCTCTCTCTCTCTCTCTCTCTCTCTCTCTCTCTCTCTCTCTCTCTCTCTCTCTCTCTCTCTCTCTCTCTCTCTCTCTCCCTCTCTTTTTCTGTCTCCTGCTTTACCTCTTGTTCGTCATCTTTAACTTTATCATCACATCTAATCACGGAGAAAAATCATTACGAAGAAACATGTTATCACCAACTTAGGGCCAGTTCCACAAACGTCGGTTAACTCTTAACCTTAGGTTAACTCACTCTTCGTCTCTTTCTAAGGGGGACGTTAGAAAAAAACAAAGGATAAGTTAACCTGAGGTTAAGAGTTAACCGACGTTTGTGGAACTGGCCCTTAATCGTCGACGAGTTACACACAATATAAGTTTAATTATTATTTTAAGGCTTACCTGCCTCTCTTTCTATTTTTCTCTTTCTTTTCTTCTTGTTCATTATCTTTAATTATATATGCAATATCTAATCGCAAAGAATAACAAAGTCACGAACAAACACGCTATCATCATCTTCATCGTAGACAAGTTATGCACAATATAAGTTTAATTATTATTTTAAGGCTTACCTCTCTCTTTTTATCTCTCACTTTTTCTCTCTGTCTTCTCTTTCTTCTCTCTGCCTTTTTCGACTTTTTTCAATCCAAACACAATGATAATCAGAGGGAGCAAGGTCAGGGCTATATGAGGGATGGTTTAAGATCTGAAATCCTAGGCACCCTATAGGCACCTAGCATCCTAGACAACCACCGTGCACACAACTTGTGATACTTGAGAATCTCCGTGACAATAGTACGAGATACATTCTCTAAGGGCTCAGTCACAATGAGAAAAATAAGGAATAAGATAAAGGAATAAGGAATAAGGGAATGTCGCATCTCACTTCAGTACATGTACATTAAAGTGAGATGCAACATGCCTTATTCCTTATTCCTTTATCTTATTCCTTATTTTTCTTATTGTGACTGAGCCTTTAGAATGTATTTACCCTGCGCGGGAGTTTGAAATGCCTGGGGTATTTGTTTCGTGAAATATGAAATTTCAATTTGTTCTGTTACTTTTTAAAACATCCTTATTCATTTTTCTTGTCCTTTTTCTCTTCCATAAAATATGTACTGTGAAATATGAAAGAGAGAATAATTATACTATAAATTAATATAACCTAATATACTAATTAGTTTTTATATATCCTTTAACTTCAACGTGCTAATATGTAATTTATAATAATATCGAAAAAGGATAGCATATTGACTTTGCAAAAATTTAAAATTAGTAGTATCTATTTTTAATTCTTCTTTTTTAATATTTACAACTGTACATAAAATTATAATCAATTATAAGTATTACCATATACATTTTATAAAACTATTGTAAAGTTCATAAATTTAATTATCTATGCATCTAACTTTAATATATTTATATTTCAAGATATTAAAAATTACCTCTTTTATTAATTTCTACCGCTACTGCAAGTTTTACCTTTTACACTTAATCATCCATTATATCTTGTTCTTTTCGAAGACAATCAATACTGTAATGCAGATGAATAATATAATATCCATGATGTGGTACATCAAAGTAATTAGCAATACATATATATACATATCGTAAAGAACCATATACTAATTTGTCTATAAATACAATAACAAACAAACTTATTTACTCTATTAAATAATATTCTTAACCTCTTCAATAAAAATTTGGCACAAGTAAGGCTCACACAGAAAAATACAGAACGTAAGCAGTATAACTTAAGCAGTAAGCGGATCAGTCAATTCTTTCATCTTTTGCCCATGTTTATTCACTCTCCTATTCTCTTCCTCTTTCCTTCTTTCTTTTAAACTTTTTTTTCCTTCCTTCTTTCGTTATTTCACTCTTTTCTTTTTTTTTATCCAAATACTTTAAATCTCATATTATGTCGTAGACCCATCTATGTATAAGATATAACCTTATACAGTATCGTAAAACATTTGTATATGTTGTACACAAAACATGTTATAAGCAATGTTAACAGGTAGGAAACAAATACTTCTCACTGAAAATAAAATATAACACAAAGTATCATTCTTAAAAAATTAAGAATAATAAAAATTATAAAAAAAGTAAAAACGTTTTATAAAACTTATCTGGAAAATAATCTTGAATACATTCAAAAGGAAAAGAGAAATCTTTGTTGACGTAGCAGTAAATGCTAAAATATTTAAATGTTTAAATGCTTGAATACAATGCATGAAAAATGTAACGTTGTATAACAACATGACTTTTAAATGACTTTATACAAACAAATCTTTTTATTTAAATTGATTTTATGTCTCGCAAAGATATAAATACATTTTTAATAATTAATTTAAAGTCTCGAAAAATAAAGGGTATTTCCCATTATAATAGTCGAAATGCCCTCACTCCGCTTTTCGAAAAAAACCTATTGGAACTTATTTGTAAACTAAAAAGAATAACTTCTATCACCCTGTCCGCCTCCCCCTCCTCCCTCTCCTTCCTAGGGTGGCTAAAAACCCCTTTTCTTGTACATTAATTTTTTTCTCGAAAACCTGCTAAAAAATCTGTAAAAATTTGAGTATATAAGAGACATACACCAAAATATACCTAAATTTTTTCAGATTTTCTCAAGGTCATCTTCAAGGTAAAAAAAATTCCGAAAAATTTTAAATCATTATAACATTAAAACAAAAAACCATACATCGAATTTTATTTTTTTTAAATACGTATTCTAATTTGTTCTAAATATACCAACCGATTTTTTTAAGTTTCTGTAAGTGCGCCGTCTTCAAAAATGCGAAAAACTGTATTTTTTAGGTTATTTTGATGTCTATCTCGAGAACGCCAAGGTCGAAATATCTGAAAAAGTTTGGGTATAAAGGGGCCATACACCAAAATATACCCAAATTGTTTTAGATTTTTTGAAGGTTATCTTCAAGGTCAAAAAAATTCAAAATAATTCAAAACCGTTATATTTTCAAAGCTAGGAGGGCGGCAACCCCAGATTATTTTGAAAAAGAAAAGTAAAGTAACGATTATTTGTTAAACTTTTGAAAAAAAAAGTGGCAGTTCCCAGTTTTTTGCCTTTCTAAACCTTCCCACACAGCAGAAAGCTCAACAAATACCTTTCAGAGACCTTCGCAAAGCGTTACAAAAAAGATCCCACAAATGTCTCATATATGTCTTACAATTAGATAGTGAAAATGTCCGCTATTTTGTCACAAAGACCTTTATGAAAGGTTGCATAGACATCTCCTAGAGATTTTGCTACCATCTCTGAGATGTTTTGCAAAACATTTTGAGTACGTTGCATAGAGATATCTGACAATTATTACATACGTTCATATAGTAGGATAAGTAAAATCGTTAGGTAAATGAGAGAACAAACTATGTTAAACCACAAAATAAATTGTATTTGATTGCATAAACATTTTGTTCTCGCATTTACTTACAATCTCATTTATTCCATATTTAAGCCTATCTCTTTAAAGTAGGAGAGACCGGGGCTAAACCGCCAACGGGGTTGAACCGCCAAATCAAATATCTCGGAACCTGTATATTGTGCGAACTCGCTATTAACATTGTAAACGCTGCTTATGGTACCCATGTGACCAACGGAGTTTCGGCAGGTTACCTGCCGTGTTATGATTTTTACGAGGGCAAACGTGTTTTCGGAAGGTGAAAGTGAAATTTTCTGCGCGTGGAAATATTGTAATATCTGCAATAATGTTTGCTCTCCAAATCTCGAGGTACGTGATTATAAAGAGTAATGCATGCTGAACACGAATCCAGTGTAGTTTTTTCATTATCGTTGATGTCTAATATTTCGTGGGCGATCAAACCAGAAACTTATGTTTGGGGCTTATCCGCCAGTAAGCACCCGGGGCTGGTCCGCCAGTCTCGTCACTGTGGCGCGCCGGGCGCACGACTTCAGCTCACGGCGATTTCAGGTTAGGTTTCCCTTGAGCGTGATTCTGTCTTCCCTTGCACGTGCGTCAGTTTGTGTAGGAGGGAAATGGTACGCACGTATCGTCGCAAAACGGGTGTTTTGGCCGACCGAAAAGATGGCGGACCGTTGTTTTCGAGATCGCTCACGCTCACGGCACGGCGAGGTACGGCGGTACGGAGGTACGTCGGCGAGGTACGGCGAGGCACGGCACGGCTCTGAGATCCCGCGATTTCCGCGCGAGAGTTGACATGCCGCGCGCGCTGTAGATCGTCCCGACTCCCGGCCGCGGTAAATCGTCGTTTTGGTCGTTGTGTCAGTGACAGTCGCGCGTGCGACCGCATCGTCCAGCGTTCGCCGCATCGTCTCGGCGTCATTGTCGCCGCCGTTGTAGTGGTTGTGGTGTCGGTGGTGGTCATCGTCGTCGTCGTCGTCGTCGTCGTCGTCGTCGTCGTGGTGGTCATCGTCGTCGTCGTCGTCGTCGTCGTCGTGGTGGTGGTCGTGGCCGTTGTCGTCGTGGTGGTCGTGGCCGTCGTCGTCGTGGTGGTCGTGGCCGTCGTCGTCGTGGTGGTCATGGCCGTCGTCGTCGTCGTCGTCGGCGCGTCGAGGAATCGGCGCGAGGACGCCGTCGAGTTGGTAAAATGGTCGCGCTCCACCGCGAGCTTTTCTAACCCCCCTGTCGCTATTTATCGCTCCCCCGCGAGAAACGCGGCTTGGTTAGATTGCTCGAGGGTCCGCGCTGATCCTATGGCACCGGAACGCCGTCACGCGTATTCCCCGTGGTTGCCCGCGTTGACAATGTGACGTGCCGTTGGGGAGTTTACGATTTGGTTAACCTCTGTATTCACGTGCCTAAATTGTTTTATGGAATAAGTAAAACAATTATTTTTTAATAATGTTTTGCATAAAAATTTTAAATAAATTTTTATATTTTTCTCTTAAAAAACAATTATTAAAATGTATCCTATCATTTTTCAGGATTAGATGTACGTATATGTATTGAAAATGCAGTGTGGCGGATTAACCCCGGGGGGGTGGCGGTTCAACACCGGCATTTTTGAGATTTCAATTTTTCCACCGTTGTCGTTTTTGCTTTATACCGGTTAAACAAAGCAACATAGATAATAATTTCCTACATAAATTTTGTAGCTAAAGGTTCACTCTTTACAGTGGTATACCACATTTAACTAAAATTATTTATTTTTTTGTTAAAAATCGGCACCGAAAAAAAACAGGCGGTTTAGCCCCGGTCTCCCCTACTCCCATTTCTCTAAACCCTACATAAAGTTATATGAACTTTTAATTTTATTAGATTTTACCTATGTATATTTTTGATCGATATTTAGTCCCGAATTGAAAGGTCGCTGACCAAGTTAACAAAATATAATTTTATCGTACTTTATTATTTTGTATTTAAATGGAGTTGCAAAATTATTTTTTAAAAAATATAAAAAAAATTTTTAAAATATTTTTAAATGTAGTAAATTTAAAAAGTTTTGTAGTCTCTTTAAATTGTTTATAATTAATAAATAATTGTTTATAATAAATACATTTGTCGAACTATGTAGCTATCCGACAATCAATTGCCCTCGTTGCTGCGATAGATTTGCCCTCTGCTACATAGTTCAACAAATGTATTTATTAATTATAAACAATTTAAAGAGACTACAAAACTCTACAAACAAAATACAATTAACTACAAACAAGCTTTTTTATTTTATAGTATGTTGATGTATCATATGATGTTAGCCGCCGCGACTGACACTTCAAATATTTAATTAAAATATAATTATGGACTAACAAACAAAAATGAATGTACTACAATAATAATCTACAAACGAAATACAATCGATTCCTAATCTATTTTTTTAATTTTATGATACATGTCGGCTAGTTTTATGGTCTACAATTAAATAATTAATTATAAACTAACAAACGAAAGTAAATGCACTACAATAATCTACAAACGAAATACAATCGATTTCACATTTTTTTTAAAAACATGTCACTAATTTTTTTAAAAAAGTCTCAGTCGTCGGCTAATAGTCCGGGAGCCCACCGCAAAAATTTGGGTCGATCGCTTTTATGACAAATTTTTACTCGAAACAGTGGGTAATGTACCGCACAATACTAATTGCTTGTCAGCCAAAGTCGTACCCCCTGCTTTATATCTTATAACAAATTGTTAACAAATGAAATTGTGCGAGGTACTTCACTCATTGCTTTTATGAAAATTTTCTGTTTCAATAGATAGGGGGCAATAAAATGGACCTTCCAATACCCGGCTGCCACCCCTCATCCCCTGCTTTAAGGGTGGCTGCCGATGTCCAATATGACAATATTGATTAACTAACCTACACCTATCACTTTTATGGACGAATGACACATCGTTGGAAAGCTCGTCAAATTTCCTTCAAAATAATACCCGGCTGCCGCACCTTCGCCCCTGTGGAGGTGAGGCTGCCGAGGTTTTAACTCGCTGCGCGAGTCCATTCGAAAACGCAGTTTGAAATGCGCGCTCTATCGTTTATGTGTGCGTACGACTGATACATACTATATATTTTTTTTGGCAATTGTCACTGCCTCGCGTGCTTACGTGCCAATTTTTCGATTTTGTCGTGGTTTCTCCATGCTTAATGCGACGATGGTCAAGTGTTTTTTATGTGGAGAAGACGGCAATGTCAATGGATGTAGCGACGAAAATTATAACAAACTGACAAAAATAATTCAATTCCGCAATCGGAAAAAGTTCCAGTACGGCAACTTGTCATTGTCAAAACAATCAGACGTTGGATACCATTACAATTGTTTAAAGAAAGTGAAAACTTTGAACCCAAAATACCGAGAAGAATTCGAAGATTTTTGTCGCGAGAAAAACGTGAGTTTCCATCAGTTTTTCAATTTCAGCGTTATAATAATTTTTGATGCTCATTAACCTCCAATTTGTAAAGCAACGTCCATGCACTCCATCTGACGTAACAACACAGGAGAATGACGTGGTGGCACATTTACCCTTGCAACCTTGTGAAACTCATGACATTCCAGAAAACAACATCGATGAGTCTTCAAAGTCGGAATTTGATACGGTATTTATGTCATTTATTTTGGTATCAGGTGCGGATTCACGGGAGGGATGGAAGTAGAGGGTATAGGCCGGTTTTAACCCAGGAGCTCCGAGGGGGGTAGAGGGGCAGGGGGGGGTTCCGCGGCGCGGGGTATTCCATGCCCGGTAGGCGAGTGGTCCGCGGATAGATAGACAGATAGACTGATAGACAGATAGACAGATAGATCGATAAATAGATAGATAGATAAAGTCTAAGAAAGGAGAAGATAGTATCTATCTATCTGTCTATCTGTCTATCTATCTATCTATCTATCTATCTATCTGTCTAAGGATATTTCTATCTAAGGAGTCATAATTTTGTAAATTCAGTAGTCGAACTGGAATGAATATTAACCGTTTCTGGAAACGTATAAAAATGGAGTGTCCTTATTCATATTGTTACAGAAAACTATTGTCGCATCAACGCCAACCAAGCCGATCCCGCAAAAAAGTAATAATGATTCTTGTACATCGAAGTCTTTAAAGTCAATTGAAGATACGAGTCAACAACCACTGGTATCTTCACCTACGTTGATATCAACCAAGCCAACCTCGCAACAACGAATCGAAAACATTTCCGCATCCAAGTCTCCGTTGCCCGCTGAAAACTTGATTCCAGGTTCCCTAGCATCTTCATCTGCGTCAACTATTCCAGATACATCACAACAAGTACTCCCTTCTGTTGAGTCAAATCCTACTAAAACTGATAAACGTTGTATCTTTTGCGGCATTGAGAGAAAAACAGTCAAGGGTAAAGTAGTGAAAACATGCAGTTCGCCTTCATCATCAAATGTAGTCGTGTCCATTAAAAGTATGGCAAACGAACTGGAAGACAATGATTTGATACTGAAGATATCTCAATACGATCCTGTACCGTACCATACACATTGCTTATCATCTTACAAATTTCATTATACTCAAAATACAATGCAGAAAAAGAAAAATGATCCGTGGCACGAAAATCGACAATTGCATCAAATTGCTTTCGAGGCTTTATCGTCGGTCATACAGCAGGAAATCATTGAAGAAAAAAAAGTTTTTTTCCTTGTTGAATTATTGTCACGATACAAAGCTTTGCTTGTTGAGTACGGGAATAATGTTAACGTTAAAGATTTCGCTTCTTACACAGCTGACAATTTACAAAGAAAAATAATGTGTGCTTTCGGTGAAAATGTTACGATAGAGACTTCTGATCTTGCGTACGGAAAAAGAGTCGTGTACAACCGTGATATTAGTTCAGTTGATTTCGCTACAAAATCGGTAATTGCTGCTGGTCGCGAGAACTCTCAAACGAGAAATGTTGCATTTGCTTTGCGGAACTCTGTAAAATCTGTTGCTACTCGCAAATTGCCAAAGAACGTGACTGTTGAAAATGTACTTGAAGGAGAATGCGACATCCCCGACGACTTATTCGAATTCATTTCTGACTTAGTTTGTGGGCCTGATAGTCGTAGGAGAAAATCTTCCGAGGATAGTTTCAAAATCAAATCAATTTGTAGTGACTTGATTTTTCTAATCAGCAAAGGCAATGTTAGACCTTCGAAACACCTTGCACTTGGGTTAGCCATGAAATCGATCACAAGCTCGAAAAAAGTCCTAACGATTTTAAATAGATATGGTCACACTGTTTCGTACAATACGGCGGAGGAAATAGAAACCGAGATGACTTATACTCATTTCGAGGAAAATTCGGTGGTTCCCCCTGGCATTCACGCAATTGATGGTCTTCACACTCACGTTGCTTTTGATAATTTTGATCGATTCGTGGATACTTGCGGCGGCAAGGACACTTTACACGACACCGTTGGCATAGTTTATCAAATTGATAACGCGGAAAATATTGCAGCAGCTGCAGCAGAATTTGTCGAATCGTCTTCCCTGCAATCTTTAGAAAGTGTCGAGCAAGACCCAGTTCCGAGGAAACGTAGGAAATTTGATGGAGTAGGTGACGAAATTAGAAGTTACTATCACAAGCCGAATGCAGACATGCTATTGCTCCCTTTGACTACCATAATTGATTTTATCGATGGATGTAAGGAAGCAAAAAAAATCGCTACAGACAGGGACCTTGTGTGGCTGTTGTCTTTGTATGTAAATCCATCCGAGCCAATGTGGCTTGGTCATAATTGTAGAATGATCAACGACGAATCCTTGTGCCAAACAGTAGAGTATTTGCCCCCAATAAATGCATCTCCCGTCACGTATGATGTAGTTCACGAAACACTGCGTTATACGCGTTCTATTGCCGAGAAATGCAATCAGAAAAAAATAATCGTCACTTATGACCTGGCCATTGCAAAAATGGCAATGCAAATACAAAGAGAAGAAAGCCCACTCTTTGACGACATTTTCGTGAACCTCGGCGCTTTTCATATGCAGATGGCATTTTTCAAAGTTGTTGGAAAATACATAGATTCCTCAGGTTTGGTTGATATCTTGATTCATTCTGACGTTCTTGCGGGGGGGTCGGTGAATGCATTCATCGACAGCAAGCATTTCAATAGATGCAAACGCATCTATCCTTTGCTCAGTGCTGCCCTTCAGATACTACATTTCCAACGTTTTCTCGATGAATACAATATTGATGTTCATGTCTTATCCGACGATCTGTTAGAGTTGAAAAATAACCCAACGGGCCTCAATGAGCCACTTCCACTTCGTGATTCGCTCAAATCTGTTTTGAAGGAATATAAGAATTTCTACGATATGACTGTGGCTGGCATGCATGGGAAAACTGCTCAATTCTACATTCTATTTGTCGAGCTTATTTGCATCCATCACAGATTTTCACGGAGCATCAGATGCGGCAATTTCGATATGTATATCGATTCGATTTCAGACATGACTGATTTGTTTTTCGTCATGAACCAGCCAAACTACGCTCGATGGTCTGTCGCTTATTTGAGTAATTTGATCAGTTTAAAAACTGATAATTCCCCATTGATGGCGGACTTTGCTCAAGGGGCTTTCGGTGTAAAACGTACTTCGAACAAGTTAGCACGGGCTCCTGTTGATTTGACTCTCGAGCAAACCATCAACGCCGATGCTGGCAATACATTGACAGGAGTGTCTCACTTCACGAATTCGTTCTCTGCACGACAAAGGTGGGCGTTGAGCCACAGTATGCGAATAAAAATCGTATCAAAAGTTTTGGAAGATATCTCTCTGTCTCGTAAAGATGATGTTTCGCATTCTTTGAAAGCTAATCGAATCGAGAAAGATCGAAAACATCTCGACGCTATAATTCACACCATCAATGAGAATTTAAATCCTTTCGACGTTAATGTTGATAAAAAAGAAATGTTCAACATCTCTACTGGAAAAGCGGCCTCTACTGTGGTTGTTGAGTTTTTGACAACCTGTCGATCATTGGGCCGCGAACAGAAAGAGCGTTTCATCGCCTTATGTCAGGAAAATCCCAAAAATTTCAATGAACGTATAAAACGGAATAAGATATGCAACTTCGCATTCGATTCTGTTAAGACAATACGGAAAAGCGCTGATGGAAAGAAGCAGGTCGTGATGAAAATGGAAAGAGATGTTTTTGGACGACTTTTAAAAATTGCTCTTGAAAAAAAAATCGACATGGCAAGGTGTTTTTCCTACCCATTGGTCCCTGTTCCTCCAGCTCTATTTCAGTTTGACGGACAGATGTGCAAGACTGATAAATCAGTTTTGGCCAAAAAACTGATGTCTCGCGTAGAACAAGCACGGCCATCTTCAGTTGATGTCGAAATTATTGATGGGTTTTATTTCCTTCATCAAATGGGAACTGCCGTCCCTCATACGTTCGAGAAAATTGCCGAAAAATTGCTCGTTAAACTTTGTGCATCCAGTGCCTCTGAAATTCACTTGATTTTCGACACCCATGTTTCACCCTCCATCAAAGATTGCGAGCGTCAGAATCGAAATGAGTGTGATATCCCGTATAACATCACTGGTCCATTGCAAAAGAGGTCAGGCGATTTCCAAAAGAGTTTGAAAAATTTCAAATTCAAACAAGCTCTCGTTCGATTTCTCTCGGTACAATGGGAAAATTCGTGTTTGGCTTCAATCTTTGGACAAAAAAAGGTTTTCGTTACGGCTGAAGAGAAATGTTTTTCGTTCCACTCTGACAATGCAAACGTTATTAAAAGCGAAGAGATTCAATTAGAATGCTTCCACGAAGAAGCTGACACACGAATAATCTTCCATTTGAGCAAACTCGCTCCTTCTTCGAACGTACTGATTAGAGCCACAGACACTGATGTTCTCGTGATCCTGTTAGGGAATATGGAAAAATATCCCGAATTGAATATTTGGCTGTTAGGAAAGACCTCTGGCAAAAATCAATTTTGCATTAGTTGCAATGAATTGGCATCGAATTTAGGGCCAGATTTGTGCAAAAGTTTGCCTGCATTTCACGCTTTCACCGGCTGCGATTACTCGTCATCGTTTTACGGAAAAGGAAAAGCTACCCCTTTCAATATATTCGAGAAAAATCCGAAATTTCAAAAAGTTTTCGAATCGCTAACTGATCCTTCAAATATATTTGACGAAGAGAAAATTGATTCCGTTCAAGAATTTACATGTTTGATTTACAGCGTAAAAAATTGCACCAGTGTCAATGAAGCAAGATTTCGGATCTTTGACAAAACATATGCGAGTTCTAAGAACGAGAAAAAATTCGCGACTAAAGTAAAGGGTTTTGAATCGACTCTTATTCCGCCTTGTTGGAAGTCTCTTAAACAAAAAATGTTGCGAACCATCTACATCAATTCAATGTGGCGCAATGCCACTGAATCTCGTTGCGTCAAATTACGTGCTGAAGATTGTGGATGGTTTGTAGAGCATTCTGGCGACAACACTAGTTTGAAACCGACGTGGTTCATTGGGGACGCTTTACCTTCGACAATAACTGAAATTTTGCAGGAAGATGCCAGAAATGATTCAAGTTCAGAGGAAATGATGAACGATACTAACGAAATTGTAGAAAAGAAAACAACCGACGACCTTGATTTTGATGTAGATTTTTCGGGAGATGAGTCCTCTGACGAATTTTACGATGAATAATTTTCCATCTTCTTGCAAATGTCTGTTATTGCTGTTTTTTTCATTCAAGTTTCACATGGCTATTGCAACACAGCATATTGTTAATTAATACTTCTTCTCAATGATTTCGTAACATATAAATAAATACATTAGTAAACTACAAAAAACCTTTATTTCTTTACCTCCACGAAAGCTTTGCTGAAGTAACCCCTCACTTAAGAATCATACGGCAAAGTGAGTATAAATATGTCTAATCAGTTAAACATGACATCTATCCTTTGCCTACAACTAAATTTTTTAGGATCTTTTACTTATGATAATTACAGATCAATAACTGTGTTATTTATATTTACGTAAATGATTACACAGATGCGACTCGATAGTACAACTTTTCGAAAATTCTAATTACGCTTTCCTTACACTCCATAAAAGATTAAAAACAGACTTGAAACTCGACTCGATAATAAGATCATACATTTTGACTACTACACTCAATGAATGTCGAAAAATATATAAACAACACAAATTCTTACCTACTCTGCCATTGTAACAATGTGACATTCAGGAGAATAATAACATTTGGAGAACAAATGGGAACACATCGCTCTGTCCTTGTCTAGAGCGTGCATTTCAAACTGCGTTTTCGAATGGACTCGCGCAGCGAGTTAAAACCTCGGCAGCCTCACCTTCACAGGGGCGAAGGTGCGGCAGCCGGGTATTATTTTGAAGGAAATTTGACGAGCTTTCCAACGATGTGTCATTCGTCCATAAAAGTGATAGGTGTAGGTTAGTTAATCAATATTGTCATATTGGACATCGGCGGCCACCCTTAAAGCAGGGGATGAGGGGTGGCAGCCGGGTATTGGAAGGTCCATTTTATTGCCCCCTATCTATTGAAACAGAAAATTTTCATAAAAGCAATGAGTGAAGTACCTCGCACAATTTCATTTGTTAACAATTTGTTATAAGATATAAAGCAGGGGGTACGACTTTGGCTGACAAGCAATTAGTATTGTGCGGTACATTACCCACTGTTTCGAGTAAAAATTTGTCATAAAAGCGATCGACCCAAATTTTTGCGGTGGGCTCCCGGACTATAACATCATACGAATGAGGCAGGAGCCATTGATTAGAATGGCGTTGATCCCTTTTCAATTCGCATTAGTGCGCAGAGCGGGCAGACAACCGTTCCGAATTACTATGCGTTTCATGCGCAACTCGGAACGAACCCTGAGGTTACGAAGTATCTTTCTGCCCATGGTGAAAGGAAACAAGGTGTGCTCGGTAGAGGGATGCGCAGGACTGGAACAAGCGAGCGCTATGTTGGATATAATAGATATTCTTTATATACGTGACCAATATCATCAATGTCTCCCGCTTGTTCCAACGCACTCATTGGTTATTAGAGAAGGATGCGCAAGAGCACATCTGTTTTCCTTCCACCATGTTTCTGCCTGTGCCTCTATTATTTTGTTCTTTATATTTGTATTGTTTTATATTACTTTTATTATCTCCAGCCAGTACAATATGGAATCAATCTGAAACAAACTTATTTCTAGGATTTTTCTTTCCTCGTGTCGAAAAGAAAGTTTAGAAAGGCAAAAAACTGGGAACTGCCACTTTTTTTTCAAAAGTTTGACAAATAATCGTTACTTTACTTTTCTTTTTCAAAAAAATCTGGGGTTGCCGCCCTCCTAGCTTTGAAAATATAACGGTTTTGAATTATTTTGAATTTTTTGACCTTGAAGATGACCTTCAAAAAATCTAAAACAATTTGGGTATATTTTGGTGTATGGCCCTTTTATACCCAAATTTTTTCAGATATTTCGACCTCGGCGTTCCCGAGATAGAAGGCAAAATAACCTAAAAAATACAGTTTTTCGCATTTTTGAAGACGGCGCACCTACAGAAACTTAAAAAAATCGGTATATTTAGAACAAATTAGAATACGTATTTAAAAAAAAATAAAAATTGATGTATGGTTTTTTGTTTTAATGTTATAACAATTTAAAATTTTTCGGAATTTTTTTTACCTTGAAGATGACCTTGAGAAAATCTGAAAAAATTTAGGTATATTTTGGTATATGTCTCCTATATATACTCAAATTTTTACAGATTTTTTTAGCAGAAGGTTTTCGAGAAAAAAATTAATGTACAAGAAAAGGGGTTTTTAGCCACCCTAGGAAGGAGAGGGAGGAGGGGGAGGCGGGCAGGGTGATAGAAGTTATTCTTTTTAGTTTACAAATAAGTTCCAATAGGTTTTTTTCGAAAAGCGAAGTGAGGGCATTTCGACTATTATAATGGGAAATACCCTTTAATAATTAATTGAAAGCTTCAAAAAATGAAAGAGAGAAACTATACATATAACTCATTATATACGAAATTTTTAATATGCCTATTATCTCTTTGATTACAAAGGTAAATTCTCAACTTCTCTCTCTCTCTCCTCTCCCCCTCTCTTCCCCTCTCTCTGTCTGTGTCTTCTACTGTTTCCCTCTCTTGTTCGTTATCTTTAACTTTGTCAAACACATCTAATCACGGAGAAAAAAAATTATGAAAAAACACGCTATCACAATATTAATCGTCGACGAGTTACGTACAATATAAGTTTAATTATTATTTGAAGGCTTACCTACTTCTCTCTTTCTCTTTCTCTGTTTCCTTCTTTTTCTTTTTCTCTCCTTATCTTTTTCTTTCTCTGTCTACTTCTTCTCCTCTTGTTAATCATTTTTAACTTTGTAATATCACGCTATTATCATCTTCATCGTAGACGAATTATGCATAATATAAGTCTAATTATTATTTTAAGGCTTGCCTCTCTCTCCTCTCTCTCTCTCTCTCTCTCTCTCTCTCTCTCTCTCTCTCTCTCTCTCTCTCTCTCTCTCTGTGGAGAAAACCAAAGTTATGTTAGTAAGAGGAATTAGAAAGAAAGTCAGTGAGGAAAATTTAAAAGTTTATCTAAGAGGTAAGGAGCTAGAAGTTGTGACAGAAATTAAATATTTAGGAATAATAATTGATAAGAACTTAAATTTCTCGAAGCATGTGGATTATATTAGTAGAAAAGTAGGAGCGAGGTTAGGCGTTATGCGAAGAATTAGTATGGATATATCAGCGTATATGAGATGTATAGGTATATAGAGCAATAATTGCTCCGTTGTTTGATTATTGTGGATCAATTTTGGTGGGCGTTAGTAAAACGAATGTGCAACATTTGCAGAAATTACAGAATCAAGGTATGAGAATTATTCTCAGGTGTAATAAAAGAGTAAAAATTGTTGATATGTTGGAAGCGTTGCATTTCATGTCAATTAAAGAAAGAATAGAATATAATGTCTGTATAATTGTGTATAAAATTATGAAAGGTTTGTGTCCGAAATATTTGCGGAGAAAAATAGAAGTAGTGCAACACGAAGAAGGAGTTAGTACTAGACAAGTAGGTAATATATATATAGATAGATGTAAGACTAGTGAGGAACAAAAAATGTTATTGTACGAAGGGTTGAAAATGTATAATGCGTTACCAATAGAGCTAAAAAGTGAGGAAAAAATTCAAAGTTTTAGAAAAAAGTTGACAAAGTATATTATAGCGAAAGAGAGAGAAACAAATGTGTAGTAGGAGTGAAATTGGATACGTTAATGATAGCATGTGGTTAATTGTGTTTGTATTATGTATATTTTTTATTTTTTGTAATGTTATGATGTAGCTACTGCAGCTAATAAACGACATTCATCATCATCTCTCTCTCTCTCTCTCTCTCTCTCTCTCT
>NW_027249576.1:95000-126532 GCF_030848795.1 Temnothorax nylanderi | reverse complement strand
TTGTCTTAATACAGTAGCTGTTCTAATACAGAATATTTACTTTAGATATAAATAGCTGCAAGAAAAATAATATTATAAAATTTTAAGAGTCACAAGGCGAGAATAGTGTCCAATTAAATTTTGGCGGAGAAAAGATATTTCAGTATTCAACAAGAAGTATTTTGTCCCGTTCGCCAAATGTGTTTATTATCGAACAACCTGTGCTCCCGTACATTATTTCATTAGCATTATGAGTCTGTCGATGCGATATGTTTTTGCTTGCTATTTATTAAAGCACCGGTGTTTAAATGCAAAATTAAATGATCGCGTGTTTTGCTGATATACAACGTTTTGAATCAGCAGCCGGAGTTTTGCGGCTTCCTTCAATGTATTCCAGCGATTTGTATTCAGCGATATATCGCATTTCATGAAGTTTCGCTTAAATTAACACGCGTCGGGATCGCGTTCCCAAGTTATCGAGCGTTACCCCGAAAGAACCTCATCCGTAATTTAACTCCGCAATAATCCCCCCGCGGTTTCCTAATCATCGCGATGAACGAACAAAACCGGGGGGAGGGGGGGGGGGATTGTCAGCTCTCAATGTTTCAGACTATTGATTTAAATGTAGAAAATTGTTAGTCCGGGAGCACGTTCCACCCGGGCGTTACGTGCCGAATCGGGAGACGAGCGGGGGGGGGGGGGGGGCGCGGGGACGCGGCACAAGTGTCAAATTAATCACCTCGTAATACGCACTTAATACCGGCACGATCGATCGGAGCCGGATGAAAAGTGGGACAAGAACCCTATTCCCCCGCGAGCTGTCAATCGGCAAACACTGTAGCTAGTATTAAATCGGCCCCCGATACTAAAGCTGGCGGTAGAAACCGTCACGATTCCATGTTAACTGTGTTAACTCACTATATACTTCTCTATACGACCTCGTTTATTAAATTTATTGAATCATCGCGGTGGATTTAATTGGGCAACTTTGTTCGTTTTCTCTTGATGGACGTATAAAGAACTTCCTCGACATTGTTATGATTTAAGCGAACGTCTTGAACATTTTGAATACTCGAAAATTTCACTCGATAATAACCGCCAGTTGCAATTTCTCTTGCCTACTCTCTAAATCTCATAGAGTGGTTTTGCCACTAATATGTTAGAGTGATTGCGATAGTCACTCCAAGAGCTTGTCACTCTAATTTGAGACTCAAATTGCGGACACTCATAAGCTAAGAGTGAATTTTTTCACTCAAATTTTTAAAGCGACTACTCAACCGGAGTGATACGATTTCACTTTTAAAGCTATATAGTGAATCATGATTCACTAAAATTCGACTGAAAATGACTTTAATAGAATGAAATTTTCCATTCAAAAATGTTGAGTGACATAATCTACTGCACTCGAAAAGAGTGTCCTTTCAGTCGAATGGAGTGCGATTTCACTCCAACTTATAACTCTTTCTTAGATTGGCGAATCACTCGAAGTGCACAGGCTCAATTTTCACTTTTCGTTACACTTACATTTCATTCGTTTTAAGTGATATTTCATTCTTTGACTTTTAGAGAGTACAATACACTTTGCGATTCAACAATATTTGTGATTTTTTGTGATGCCTTAATATTACGACTGTTGCGTTAATCGATAAATAGCTGCCGAAATGATGTGCTCGTAAGCCGCGGCGGGATTACACGGCGACTTTAATTTCACGGCGTATCGATCAATTTACACGTGTATAAATATCCCCCCGCCCGGCCGTAAAATAGCATCACAATAAACATCACAATAAATTTAAATGCGGCGTATATTTCTATTCAAGCGGCTCGTAAATTTATTTCCTCGCGTACGACGCAAATTTGGAGCGCCGTTTAAATATGCTTTATAAACACGGGGCGCGGCCGGCTGGCCGGCCGGCCGCGCCGGCCGCGGATTTTATCTCCGCGCTTGCGAGGAAAGTATGCGCCACGAGTTCCCGTCGTAATTGCAGAAAATTTTCTGCTGTTACCGGTGCAAAACGATAAAATGATATCGCGCGGAATAAAGTTCGCGCGCGGCGTCTGGCGATGACATTACTAACGTATGTATGTCCGGCATTGCCTTGTAAACACGCAGTTAGCCGGTGCATTTTATTCCACGTATGCACATTATGCGTTTTTTCAATCTCTACTACACGCCGAAATCACCACCGAAAAGATAGTCACGCTTACGGTCGATTGTATTTGTACAACCGACGAAACGTCCTTTCTTTCCTTCACGTCGTGGAATAACCGTGGACGCGTTAACAATCGAAAAAATTCAATCCAGCTGACTCGACTCCTCTCTCGCTCGTAGTTTTCTGTGCAAATGTCGCTAAGTAAAGTAATTACGAAATTCGTTTGCCGACGAGGATATTCACGCTCCGTCGCGTTTTATTTCGAGGGAACATCGCGCAGCGTCCGAAAGGATTCGTTAAAACGAGATATTGATTCTGCACAGGCTGGAAATGCAAAACATTAAAAGCGGGTTCGTCTCCTACCTACCGCGGGGATCTCTAAAATTCCGCGGCACGTCCTCAACCCCTTCTCTTTCCTCTTTAACAGCCCACCTTTTTGTTCCGTTACTCGCCATCCATAATGCATTATTCATTGCTCGGCGCTTGTCTCCGTTGCCGTTTCTGCGGCCGATCTCGCGATCTGCCTAAATTATTGCGGGCCGCCAAGTCGTCCTCGTCCCGGACCAATTAGAGATTAACAATCAATTCATTTGATTTTTTTAATTTGTCTTTACAAGTTCTTATTTTTCCGCTTTTCGTGCTAATTGACCTGAACGCGAAGATTCGAATGTTAAGCTCGCCATGAAAAGTAGCACCGTGCACTACTTTTGCGATTCATTGAGTTCACATTCATCGTCTGCGCTATCACAGCTGTGTACTTACAAATTGAATCAGATAAAAGATATGTGGTAGGGATTTGTTCGGAATAGGCCGGCGACATTTCTCAACATTCGAATAGGAGACTCTCAGTTCTGCTACTGTGTTCCAGTTAATCGTCGACCAGAATAAAGACGAAAGGAAGAAGGATATAATGCGCGAAGAGCGGAGAGAAAGGCGACATAATGGTCGCCAGAGAGACACTGAGAAAGTGAGAGAGAGAAAGAGAAAGAAGAATGACACCAAGGAGTGTTAGCAGTTATCCGGCAGAAGTGCATTAGCTTTTGTTTGTCGCCCGAAAGGGACGGACCGTGAGTAGACTGGAACTGGATCTCGTGTGTCGTGAATGGGGTTGTCCTTGCTCCCTTTTGCCGTCTACCCTTATCCATTTTATCCTTCGCTCCCCGTCGCGCTGTTGATTCTCGCAAAAGCGAACGGGGAGCGGTATCTATATAACCCCGCTGCCTGGATGCTGTTCTTCCCAGCTTTGGTTCACCCGCCGATATTACATATCGTCGATAAGTTTCCGCTAGATTTCTCAAGAAGCTCATTAGCCGTTTCAAAATGTTGCCTATTCGTCAATAGTTATTATTCCGACGTAGCGGAATTTTAATTCGAGATTCAATTAAAAAAATATGGTAAAAAAAATTTAATTAAAAAATGCTACAGAAGATTGAATGCAATAATTTCCGCACATCCTTCAATCGCAACATCCGCTTCAAACCTCACATATTATTTACGTTTTAATTCAACTCTTTTATTATGTTTGCGCTGCATTAACATTCCCAGACAGCACCATGTCCAAAATCGAGACATAAGACATCTTTAAGACGTCTTATGTTCCGATTTTATACATGCGTGCTGTCTAGGATTTTTGGTTCACCACCCATCGTTTTAACATAATTGTAAAGCGAATCGACATATATTGCGGCCGCATAATTAGCTTCTGTTCGTGCACACGTGGCTACGAGCAACGCGCATGCAACACGTCCACCGGTCGTAGACATCGCGCTCGGGCGGGCAGGAAGAGCGTATACCTACTCGGGGAAACGGAGGGGGCCAGGGATCCAGAGAACTTCGGAATTCCGTGTCCTCCGTCGCATACTTGGTCCTAAGTTATGCCCTCATAAACTCGCGCGCGGACATACCTACGCGTCTCCGTACAGTTCTCGTGCGCCTCGCCAAGTCGTATCTGTTGCCGTCCACGCGAAACCGAGAAGCACGTTATGTGGGTTACGGCGAGGCTGGTAGGTAGGTACATCTATCGCAGAACTTTGCCTGGACGCGAATCAGGGGAAGTGTATGCTACTTATGCGCCGAACGGCGCGGCGCCGCGCGCGAGTTCGCTCGATACGCTTCCAATATAATCCGTTGTGCGTCACGAACGCGCTATCGACACAGGCGTGTACACAGGAACTCCGTACAAATCTAATTTTTTTTCTCATATGAGATAAATATTGATACACTGAAGAAAATCTGATTGTCTCAGATAAATTTGCAAGTAACTGCAAAAGTCGATTTTGTAAGCTTCCTATCTTTAAATTAAATCATAATCATTATTTCTCTTCTTATAATATTACAAAATTTGAGTTAAAAAACTTTTTAAGCTTCACTCTTTGTTAAATGGAAAGATGACGTAGATTAGAAAATTTATCTCCGGCCCGAATTGAACACACCAGATTAATTAATGTCTATTTTCTGGGGATATGTTTTGCATATTGGATGCCGCGTTGCTCTCGCGTGCTTCGACGAGAAGGAAAATTAATTTATTTCGCGTGTATTTCACTACAAAGCATAACGGGATTTATTATGCGACGAATGCTAATGTAAAATTAGCGAATGCCGCGAGTGTGTTTTCCGCATATATTTAAGATATGATTATACAATTCCGCGCCCCCCGGTATAAACATGACTCGTTTACGGTGTATAGCGTGCTTTATTCACCTAACCCACGTAAGTGCATCCGTTTATTCCGTTTACGCGAATGCGAGAGATTTGTGAGACATAAAGACCTATTTCCGGTGAGAATTTTTATCGTGGGAACGTAGGCGTTACTTCGCCATATGGCCGCAAATCCTGTACATTTCTTGTCACTTTAGCACGGGAAAGAAGGGTGGATATCTTCTTTATGGCGGAACTATATGTATTTTTCCGCACGAACTCGATGCCCCACAGCGCTTAAAGAATATTATTGTCAACGCAAGAAGGAGAGAGACATCTACAATACATTTCGCGTATTCAATTTTATTCTCAAATTTTCTTTAGTTATGTAATATTGTTAGATATAAATTTTACTTTTTCGTTTTTAAAAATTATAAAAAAGAAGATACTGAATCGCATGAATTAGAAGCGATATTAGAAAATGCCATCTAAACATAATTTTTAAACAAACAAACAAAATGCCCGTTCAATGTGCGCATAATAAATAAGATAAAAAATATATTATTATATCACTTTGCACATGTTATGAGAATTACATTACAGATTCGCATCAACGACTACATGATTATTGTACAAATTTTCAATATTTTAAACAATTATTACTATCGCAATATTTCTGAAGACTAGAAGAACCTTGAATTAAGATTAAAGAATCTTTATATAAAAAGAAGCCTACTCTCATGCGATAGAATAAAAACACAACGCAAAAAAAAGAAACAAGAATGATTTTGTCTCGTTAGACCTCGTACCACGCAGCGGAACGACGGCGACGGCGATTTCCCCCGTGGAAAAACGTGGCATTTCAGAGAATTGCCGGACTATCAGGGAGTTAATACGCAATTATTACAGTTGCGTGTTCTACTCGGCGGTCTCGAGGCCGGCGTCCCCCGTAGGCAATAAGTATCTCCCTTTCTTTTTTTTTTCGCCTCGCGATCCCCCGGCCTTTTTTCCTTTTGTCGAGATCCCCTCGAGAAAACGTCGACGGGACCGAATACTTTCCCCGGGGAGAGAGCGTTACGCCAGGAATGCGGAATATTTTCCCCGCGTTTCGCGCCGCCGCGCGCGCGGAGCACGTCGAGTCAGTCAGGTGGAGGAAGGTAGGAAATTATTGGCACGGTCTGGAGTTGACTGGATGTTAATTACTCTATCACTCCACCCACGATCCGCCGGTCTGGCCCCCTCCTGCCCCCTCCCCCCGGTCGGCTCTCCGGCCATCCAGCCGATCTCTCTTTCTCCCCCCCCTCCCCCTTCCCCCTCGCCAGGTTAGCGGCAGCAACCTCCTCTCTCTCGGCTTCGTGTGCCGCGCGCTCATAATTATGACAGCCCTACCTCATAATAAGGTAATTTAAACGCATGACTTAGGAGGCAGAGCGCGAATATAGATGTGACGTGTTTCTACCGTAGTTTCGTCTGTTTCGCCGAACCACGAATTCGCACTCTTTACGGTCCGCGATTATTACGATAGCTCGCTAACGTCAGCGACGAATTTTCTTCTCCTTGAAATTATACCGCTTTTGTACTAATTAGGCAGCGACGCCTAATTGCACGCATAAACTATACTGTAAAGAAAAAGAATCACTTGCTCGATTAAAAAAGAAAACGTTGGTTCCTCGAGTTAGCCGCGGTTTTCAGACCACTTAAATACTTAATGTTCAAGATTATGTAAATCTTAAGAAGGTATGGGATTTACAAATAAATTAAAAATGTTAAATACATCTACTGGTAAATAATTTATCTGTAGTAAGATATTAGGCTCGCGAAAATATATATGAACTTTCGAATGTCCTGTATACGTAAATATTTAATAAATAATACTTAATATAACAATAATGAAACTAATGAGAGTTTCAAGAAGCGTGAAGATTATCTCGATAATCTTCAAATAATATTTTCTTTAATAGAGAGAAAATATTTTTTTATATTCTTAAATATTATTTTGATATTCAGTTTTGATATTATTTCTATAATGAGGAAAGAAAAATATAAAATTACATATTACGGAATAAGACGCCGTGACGATATTTTCGTCTTCCAGAAGTTGATTCTTGTCGCGATCGATCGCGATGCTCCTGCCCTTCTTTAAATCGTGCCTGGAAAGTTCCCAGATCTCAAGACGGAAGAAAAATGTTTAGTTTGCCTAATGATTGAACTCTTGATGCAAGCGACGGTAATCGGTTAATTACGGATGTAAAAACTATTAAGGAAATATCAACGTTGGGTTAACGTCTGATACGAAGATCTAACTTTTCCTATGCGACCTAATTTTTCCAAAATATTTGTGAAAATTAAAGAAATTAAGTGTCGGTAGACGAGTCAGTTATCTGAAAATATGTCGTACTATGGCGAGTAAGTACAGTAAGATAAATAAGAAAATTTTTTGGTATTTAGAAGAACAGGAAAAATACAGCATTTCTTAGAAAAAAATTGTTATTAGCTATAAATAAAAAACATCTTATGTATTCTTAATATATGTCACAGGGATTTCGTGTAATTCGTTTTTTTTAATTTCTAGAGAATCCTCAATAAATCGAGATATTGTGCAATGAATAAAAATTATACAATCTTACCTGATTTTGCAAAATCCTAGATTCTGTTAGTAAAATTGTGAGTTGAAATTTTTATTAATTTATATTTATAAATTGTATTTGTACTTATATATTAATAACATTTATTTAATACCACAATAACCCGGTTTTTTGTGGATTTCCTAGAGATTTTGGAAAAAGAAGAATTACACAATGGACATCCCTGCGACATATATACCGTCGCGATTACTGCTTTTTCATTGCTGAAATAGATAAAATTACATTGCTAATTATTCACATTACTCAATTTATAGCGATAAGAGTTGCCTCTTATCAATTGCATAATGCGGGTTTTTGCTCTTCTCTGGAAAATTCAACTTTCCACGATTATTCACAAGTTAATGACCCACAGTATATACATTTATATAACATTGCACACGCGTAAGGCACAGCGGATTTTAAACCTGAGAGAGAGTATTTCTTCGTCGCGGCGTTTTTTCGGCTAGTTTCTAAATAACGAGCGAAGTCGACAATTCCGCGTTATCCGAGCGTTGCCGCGTACAGGAAAGAAATATAGGAGGAGAAAAGCATGGTGTACACGCGGGGACGTGGAAACGCGCTTTTTCCTTCGCGCGAAAAACGCACCTCTCGGCCACGAGAGTCACTCCGGAAATTGTGAAACGAGCGGTCGGTGTCCCTCTGTCCTTCGTTCACCTCACATCTTCCCCTTTTCGCCCTTCATCCGTTTCCCTCTCCCCCCCCCTTCCCCTCGTTCGCGCACTCGTTTTCTCCCTTCCTCGTCGCTTCCGTCTATCATCTGACGCTCGTTGCACGCGCAGTTTGGCGCTCTTTACGATCAATTACGAGGCCGTAGATTCTCAGACAACCAGCTAAAGTGTGCAGGGACGATATTTTGAAATGGAAGGGAAACGTTGAGATTGTCGGCTACGGACTCTTTCGTTTTATACTATTTTTCACTGCGAGAATACTCTCTTCTCGCGCCGCCGCCGCCGCGCCGTGTGTTTCGCTCCACGACGTTCACTCTTTATCTCCTTCCTTCCCTTTTTCTCCATCTACCCTCGTGGGTATACTCTTTACGAGAAGACGTGTGCACGATGAGAAAAGTAAGACCCGAACGTATATTAAACGGGAACAACGCGGGACGGTCGATCGGTTATCGGCGAAAAATATTGCGGATCGACGTTTCTCTATCACGCAAATCGACATTCGCGGCTGTAATTCGCGAACGCGGAACGGAGTAATCACTTTCTTATTTTCATTCGTCCTCTTGCACATCATTCTTGGGAGCGATCGACGGTGAAGATTCGCGCGCGCGCGCGAACAAATTTCGAACGGGGGGGGGGGACGATGACGCGCGGACGTGCGGGACGACCGTATAATTTCAATTTACATTGGTTCTCCTCATTCGAAATAGATTGGAAAGAGACTGCTCAAATAGTAGTCTGTGAATCGTAATATAGAAACGGAAGAGAGAACGCTCGCGCCGCGAAAACGTTCGCACGCGACGCGGACGGCGCGATCGTTACCCAGTCGATTTCTCGTTCTATCGTAGCCTTAATTACGTAGCCGCAAATATTCCGCGATACGACATCCGTAGCCGTTCTTAGAGGAAAAGCGAGGAACGTACATTTTACCGCCGGAACGTTATACTTCGTTTGACAAACCTCGTTAAGGGGATACTGTATTGGCAGTAATTACCGACATTTTTTGGACACACAAAACTTTGAATTGGCTTTACGGAATTGAAAAAACTTTTTTACAGAATTAAAGTACGCACAAAAATGGAGGGTGCTGCAGTCGATTTTACATCAAAAACGAAAAAAAATTAAAAATTTGGGCACATAGAGCTGTCACTGACGACAATATTTGCTTAATACAAAAATATTGCAGTTTATATATACAAAATGAGATTACAACACCTTTAGGGAGAACATTTAAGAACAATATCGTGCAATTAGAACTAAGATAAAAGCCTAGAAAAGAAGTTATACGTGTCCAACTTTTATATATGCAAGAGCACATGCAAGTGATATGATGAGTAGTATTGCGTGTAGCGAGAGATGGCGCAGCAATCGGACAAGGACAGATGTCAGTTCGTTATGCCCGTTCTAGACTGGAGGATGATCCTACTCTCGGCTCATCCTCCTTTCTATAGTGTACGTGACATAAACTATACATAAACTATAGATTTTTACCCGTCTACACTAGAGCCACAAGTAGGATCATCCTCCAGTCTAGAACGGGCATTAGACAAAGACAGATATAGGCCACAAACATAGAAAACAAAATTAGAAATGTTGACATTATCGACATCGAGAAAGTTCGGCCGTCACTCCAGCATCCTCTTAAGGGGATCCTGGACAGGGGATAATTACCGACAAAAGCAGTCAGGGCTCGTTCTTTGAAACGGCTTTATAGATCGCAAAATCCTTTTACAGGAGTAAAGTATAGGTACTAATGAAGAGTGGGAATGTAAAAAATTAGTGATAATTGAAAAAAAATGTAAAAATGCTGTCACCTCATAACCATATTTTCTAATATAAACAGTTGTATAGGTTATATGTACGAAATGAAATGTTCCCACTCTTCAGAATACGTGCACAAACAATAACGTACCGTTGAAATTGAGATTGAAAGCCTGGAAAAAAATTTGGGCTTCGAAGAAATCGTGTATATTTTCCACAAAAATATACACGCAGGCTAGTAAGCAGAGATGGCGCAGAAATCGCACAAGGACAGATGTCATTTCGTTAGACAAAGACAGATATAGGAAAAACAAAATTAGAAATGTTGACATTATCGACATCGAGGAAGTTCGGCCGTCCCCTTAAGGGGATCCTATAGCGAAGGCCGAACTTCCTCGATGTCGATAATGTCAACATTTCTAATCCTGTTTTCTATGTTATATATCTATATCTGTCCTTGTCTAACTATAGGTATCTGTCCTTGTCCGATTGCTGCGCCATCTCTCGCTACACGCAATACTGCTTATCCTATCAACCTGCATGTGCTTTTGCACATATAAAAGTTAGATATACTAAACTTTTTTTCTAAGCTTTTAATCTTAGTTCTAATTGCACGATATTGTTCTTAAACGTTTTCTTTAGGGCGTTTGTATCTCATTTTGTATATATAAACTGCAGTATTTTTGTATTAAGCAAATATTGTCGTCAGTGATAGCTCTGTGCCCAAATTTTTAATTTTTTTTTGTTTTTGACTTAAAATCGACCTGAGCGCTCTACATTTTTGTGCGTACTTAAATTCTGTAAAAGAATTTTGCAATTCCGTAAAACCAATTAAAAGTTTAATGCATCTAACTAAATGTCGGTAACGACTGCCACTATAGGATCCCCTCGAGCTGCGTCTCCATTGCCGCGCGCTATCCCTCCACGCATCTCTCTCGCGTCTTTGCGCGGGAAATATACCGGGGCCGCGGTTACATAACTCCATTTAGTAATTAGTAATTAACGTAGTCAATGCACCAAACGAATTATCATATACGCGAGATCGGAACCGAGGCATGAATAATCGCTCGAGAGGTGAGTAATTGCGAGCACACTTCAATTAACTCTCCCGTGACTTCCATTAAAGGTATCTAACCGCTCTATTAGAGACGCACGCTGAACTCGACATCGACCCCCACGAGGTATCAAAGTGCTTTAAGCATTTCGCATTGGAAATTACCGGATCGCACACGATGTCCGTTAAATCATGACACATGCTCTCTGAAAGTCGAAGAGTGAAATGTCACTCGAAACGAGTGAAATGCAAGTATAACGAAAAGTAAAAATTGAGCCTGTGCATTTCGAATAATTCGTCACTCTAAGAAAGAGTTATAAGTTGAAATAAAATCACATTCCATTTGAGTGAAATCGCACTCTTTTCGAGTGCAGTAGATCGGTGTCCATAGGAGTGAATTATGTTACTCTACAATTTTCGACTGGAAAATTTCACTCTGTTAATCTTTAGTGAATTATGATTCACTATAGTTTTTTAGAGTGAGATCGTATCACTTCGGTAGAATAGCCACTCTAAAAATTTGACTGAAAAATTTACTCCTACCTTATAAGTGCCCGCATTTACTCAAATTACCACCCTCTCTTTTGGAGTGACTATCGCAGTCACTCTAATATATTAGTGGCAAAATATCACTCTATGAGATTTAGAGAGTGACGTTGTGTGGGAAAACGGTTCGCGATCGACGGATTCTCAACTTTTTACGATCTCGTGCAATTTATATTTCTTTTCCTTCGCTCGGCGTTAACAGAACGAGTCAAGCGAGAGCACGTTACTTTTATCGGCTACCTCGCAAAATCTGAACGTCTCTAGTATTCGTGGCACTTTTTAGATACATGAGCGGCGAGAAGTAAACCGTCGCGCACATCCCGAGAAGATAAAGTCGAGTCGGTCATTTTTGTCTCGCCCGCGCTGACGCTTTTTCTCCAACGGGCCGCGCGGGAACGATTCGGGTTGGCGCGACGAGGAAGGAAAGTGGACCGCGCTGTGTGTTGGTCAAACTAATAAAAGACGGCTTACCACTCCGCGAGACTGGCCATCCCGCACAGCTTGCGGGAACCTGTGACTTTTGCCCCCAGGGTCGAAGACAAAAGGAAGACGGCTGCCGCTCCGAGCGAAGAGGGTCATACGGGCCGCGTTGCGGTGCTGCTGCTGCTGCTGGGTGGACACGGGAGAAAAGTCGCGTTGAGAATACTCGGAAAGAGATCACGTGCGTCGAGCGGATGGACGACAAGTGGCAGGCGACAGACAGAGAGTCGCGTGACACGGCTGAAAATTATTTTTCGCACGCCCGAGTCGCGATGGAGGCGCCTTCGCTCGTATTCTACGTTTAAATGGTTGGAATATTCAAATTATCTCGATCAAATGTTTTTTACCGTCGTAAATTAACGCCGTGAGAATTATCGCTTTTATCGCGATGGTCAAGGATGATTGAAAAATTTCCACATTAATACTGATTTACGACCGGCAACGAGATAACCGTACCGGTGTATCGCGATTGTCATATAAAAGTGTCGCAAGAAACAGAACGTAGGAAAAGGGGTCGCGCGCGATCCGTTTATCGGATGCAATTGCCGTTATTTATGCTTGTAAACGTAATTAACTTATCTGGAATGTTCACTACCGTATATACCGGATATATCGCGTAAGTTATGGCTTTATTGTCGGCTGCTTTTTTTTGCTCTCTGTAAAGTGCTCAATTCGCGGATATTCGTAGCTTTAGCATTATCGCGCCCGTTATGCTTTATTAGCGCACATACAAACGCCACCGAGCAATTTTAAAGCCGTTGTTCATTAAACACCGTTTTACATGTACATTTTGTTTTAATAATAAATTGTGCGGACTAAATTGCTAAACGTTGATTTTTAAATTTAAAAAAATGCGTTATGAAGAAATGCTCTTAAGCTAAGTTCACAAAATTGTTTTAAAAAATCACAACATGATAAAACTAATATAATCCCATAACAAATATTACGTAAACAAAATTCTTTCAATGAAGAAGATATAAATTGCGCGAGATATTCTGTTAGTTTTTATACCCTATGATCATACACTTCCGGCAGATGATGACCGAACTTTAGAGGACGGAAAAATATCCAGGAAAATAGCCGGTCGTTACAGCCGACACCGAGGTTAACAGGCTGGCATAACTTAGTGGGCTTTAACAACGCACAACCGGCGGACACGACGCCGCTGAATCTAATAAAAGTTGGTCAGCGTGAAACCGCGGTTTTAACGAGAGTCAGGGATCTCTGCGCGTCCACCGAAGGCGGCCGGTTCCAGTTTATTAAAAGTGAAACGGCCTTAATAAACAAGCCGACAGAAGGCCGCGTCGACCGTCGGTCGAAACTGCGACTTCGACTACTACGTTCCCCATCCGCTTCGCTCCGAAAAGCGAAAAGTGTTCGATAACGTCGACAATTACATCCCGTCGACTTTTATCTTCACTCCGTGCACTTTTTTTAGCACTCCAGGACTAATGTGAATTGACAAATTGACGCAGCTATCTTGAATATGACTACGTTTGTTCTACAATTTTATCGTTGCGTCGAATCTGGGGCACGCGAAATCGAAAAAGTAAAAACGTATTACGTGAACGCCAGGACGGAAAAACCAGTTCGTTCAATCATTCGACGTTATTGCACCGTTAGCTCAGCGACAGAAAAGGTAATATCATCTTCTTACGGTATTTCACGCTGGCTCCGGTCCAGCTTGTTGATAAATCAGAACAAGTCGACGGAGAAAAGTGCGGGCAGGTAGCAATTTTATCCGTGCATAAAATTCTACTCTCCCGCGGTCTCCCGCTTTTTTTCCTGCGGGGAAACCCCCCCGCAAGAATACCGCATATCCGAGGCACATAATTCCTCACAGAGCAGAGTTTCGCCCTCGCGAATAGACGCCATCCGCAAAGTCCGTCTGTATCCGCGTGTTGGTTAGATATGATTTTTTCGCCGGCGGCAAGGCGAGATAATAGTGGCCACCGAAACGAACGAAAGCATAATTCTGTCCGATAAAAAGCTTTTATTACCGGCAATTAGGATAAGCTTGCGGATACACCCGCTCGTTCCCTCGCGACGCCGCTGTCCTCTACTCCTCGCCCCTTTTGCGCTTTCCGTCAATGTTCTTTTGAGATCCTTGAGAAAGAAGCTTAAAGATCATTTCACCCGATAATAACGTCTTTCAAAATATCCAAATAAATTCAGTGTTGTACACATGATAATAATGAGAATTACTAAGTTATGTTAATTTAACAGGAAGCAAATATGTTAATAAATAACACAAGTAATACATGAAAAATTAACACAAAATTGTAACACATGGACCGCTATCTGGAAGCAAAGTTTATGTTCAATTAACATATTTATAATGTTAAATTTAATTACAATATAATATTATTTTTTCTTCTTTTCTTACAGAAAATAGGAGAGAGAGCAATATCTCTTTATAATATATAACATAAGAAAATGTTGATTTAACAGTTGGAAAGCCTTATAGAAAGGAAAGTAACGTAACTTATAGGTTCATTTTAACGTACAAAATATGTTACTAAATTCATGCATATAAATTGTGTTATCTTAGCTCTTAGAAATTTGGTGAATATTAACTTAATCCGGAAAAGTCAAAATAAGACAATGACAATATGTTACATTAACACAAGTGTATGTTACAAAATTTAAAACATACACGGACAGATTTCAACACAAATACAAAACGTTTTTTATCGTGTACTCATTTATTGTGACCTGATACAAAGAACTGGTATCTTTAATGGTATGAAATTTAGAAAGTATTACCGTCGTCTTTTCATTTCCCTCATCACCCAGAATCATACAAGAAGTCGGTTGGCCCGGCTTCACCACGTCGCGACGCGTCGGCCCGTTAATCTGCAAAGTGCAGTCGTATTATAATCGATCCACGAAATAGCTACACTTCGTCCCGCGCGGTGAACCATAATCCGTTGTGGACAAGGCGCTCGAAGATGGGATCTCCCGTTTGCGTCTCTCGCTCCCCGCGATCGTCTCGTCGTGTTGCACGGAGTACATTGCGAAGCGTCGTCCTCGAAACGCTGCCACGCCGTTCACCATACGCGTCCCGCAATAATACTTTTGGCTCTGTTCCCGCGGAGTGCGCGAACTGCCATTCACGACAAACCACCCCCCCCGCTCCCCCTGGCGATACTCGCGTCTTTCGTTTGCTGCACGAGGAGCACGAGTTTCGCGGAAAGTGGTTGGAAATTTTATAAACGCGATCTCCGCTAAGCAGGCCTTACCAGACTAATTATGAGGTGGCGACGTACACGTAATAGCTCTGCGGTGGGTTACACTGAAGTACCGTACCGTGATAATAATCCGCACTCCACAAAATTTGGACAATTACGTGAATTACGTGATCTCGAACAATAGCTGTAATTTAATCCAGATTTTAATCTACGTGTTGGATTAATTATTGTTCTATTATTCAATCTACTACGCTGATATAATATCGCTGTTTATTATCGCGAAGAAGTAGCTGGAACTTAAGAGAAACAAAATTACACTTTTCCGTAATCCTCCGCGACAGTTTTATCTCAATAAGCCTGATTGCAATCTCTCTCTTCTGGTAAAACGATTGAGAACAACGAGACCGGTAGTCGAGAGATTCGGTGGATCTGCTCATTTGATAAGCAACGTGCTAATTTCGCCTCCGTGGAAATTAAACGGGATTCTCGGATGACGAGCGAGCGAGAGCGTAGTTACAAACGAATCTCTACAAATGACGCTTTCCACCTCGCCGTACGTTCTTCCAGGCCTTATTACGCCAGCCTCTTCGTCTCCCTCGTTGGCTGCCTAAGCGTCGAGGCCCCGGCCCCGGGGATGAAACTGGAGGGAGGAGAGTCGCGCAGTTATCGTTTGGCAAGGGCGCCAACCGCATCACCACTTTGACACGATGGCTACGTGCGGGCCTAATGGCTAGGTGAGTATGATAGCGGCGGACGCCCGGGCTTGAGGGTTGAAACACACGGGGGCGGGGGGGGGGGGATGAAACACGACCGCGAAACGGGAAGGTCCTTCCTGGATCCCGCGCAATCTCGTGTTTTAGAAAACGCGTAATCCTCGTTGTCCTCTTTTGCATATCGCGACTTGTACCGCTTGCCACGAATGGGGGAGAGGGTGCAGGGAGGGAGAGACCCTTTTCCGAGAAAGACGCCGCTTGTAAACCGCCGGCAGTGTCGGACACTTTAAGTACGTCTAATAGCGCGGGAAATTGTCGTACGCCGAAACGCGGGACGGTTATTCGCCGTGGCGGTTGACGACGCTCCCGGTCGTTTTCGGCACACTTTTGGCAGAAGTTTTCGAGTTAAACGCATTTAAAACTGTCAGATACGAGCGAGCTTGGAGTCTCTTTGAGAATGTCTGTGATAGAGGGGAAAATGGGTACTTGTGTACTCTTCATAAAAGCTTATACGCAGCGGTTCGTGACTTCCGTTAAACGCCGAAGACTCGCGAAACGTCGATCTTCTCATTTTTAATTTGAAATAAAAATCCTTACGAAAGAATATCGAAAGGAGTCATTATTTATCGTAACTTTCTAATTTTCAACCCTCGTGTCTCTCGGTGTAATTAAGCGCGGGATTAAAACTCCATTAAAATCAAGTCTACTCCAAATTAAATAAAGAATAACGAATAAAAGTTTCCTTATTTGCATTCCTCGAAGTTTAATTCGCGGGGAGACCTTGATTTTTCAACAGCTTGTTACAAAAGCTATTCACGTCTCGACATTCGCTATCGGCGCGGCTTATTCAAAGACGAATCTCAGTTTCTTTCAGCCCCCCCCTCTATTCGTTTCTCTATTCAGAAAGTATTAATGACGGTTAATTTATTCGCGACGTTGAGTAATACCGGCCCGCCCGCGCCCGGCGCCCGCGCGAAATAGCCAGAGATCCTGCACTTTCGGCAAAAAAAGCTATATCGATGTTAGGGAATACTGATAATAAATTTTGATCGCGTATAAGCGTACAAAGGTCGATCAGTTTTAATTTATCCTTTGAGCCAGTTTTGTTAAGAAACTGACGAAAGTGCACACATTCAATGGCAAATGAGTCTTCTAAATCTTTGGCGTAATAATTGTAAAGTTTCGTAGCTTCTTCGTGTATCGTGCTGTCTGACAAGTGAACAAGGTTTCTAATAAAATCGAAGCGTTTGAAGACATTTTCATACGCTGAATGCCGTTTCTCTAATTCAGATCTGATGCGATCTAATATCGCGTAGAAAGTTCCACCCTGAATTTATTTTTTCCGGTCATGATGACTTCGTTCTCTTTCGATTCACCGAATTGAAGCTTTCGTTTGCAGCTTCGTTTGTTATCGAATTCGTACTCTTCAGGAATTATGCATTTGGCTTTCTCTACGTACACTTCAAACATCTCATCACTTCTCAAGCTTTCCATGAAATCGATTAGCGAACGATAAAGCTCTACAGCAACTCCTACGTCGATATCTACACTTTGCAGCACTTTACTCGTTGCATTAAATCGATCCAATAGCGAGTTCCAGAATATGGCCATAAACACTGTTTCGAATCGGCCAAGCTGTTTTTTAATACAGCAGCCTTCGGATCGAGTTACCGCTTTTTCATGAACATCTTCGATCATTATCATCAAAGATTGCAATACACCATCCCAGTTCTTACACAAACTATCGCAAGCGTCATGGCGAGATGACCATCGAGTTCCATCGACTCGTTTTAAAACTTTCGTACTACTTTTGCCGTTTGATGATAAGAGGTCCCAACGTCGAGTAGATGCAGCGAAGAAAGTGTACAAACTTTGAAGAGTACTGAAAAACGATGCAGCTTCTGTGACACATTCCGCGGCACAGGCTCCAACCAAATTCAACGAATGAGCCGCACAAGGTACATAATCGGCAAGAGGATTCAATCGTTTTAATCGTGCTTGTAATCCAGTGTAGATACCAGACATGTTGCTAGCATTATCGATTGTCCTCTGCAGTTGCTTATGTCAATTTTCAACGATGCGAGCATAGAAGTTACAGCTGTTTCGAGTTCTTCAGATTTGTGTCCAACGTTTGGTAGAAAACCAAGAAAGCGTTCGATCGGGCTACCATCTTCTTTTACATATCTAATAATGAAAGAGAGCTGGTCGATGTGAGCTATGTCTGGCGTTGAGTCGACTACGATCGAGAAGTACTTGGCTGCTTGTATTTCTCTCACAATAGTATTTTTTACTTTGATGCGATTAGATTAATAAACTCATTGCAAGTCGTTGAGGAGAGGTATGAAGTTTTTCCACTACCAGGATTTCCACACTGCGCTATGTGCGTCGACAGGAACGGGTCAAACTCGGCGATCGTTTCCAAAGTCATCATAAAATTGCCGTTTCTCAAGAACCAAAACGTTCAGATGATCCTCGGAATGGAAGGCCACGACTAGCAAGGGCTTTTACGGCAACAATCACTCTTTTTAGGACATTTCTCCAATATTCGATTTCGTTCTTTACTTGTGTACAAAGACCGGAGTCAACTCTTCCTTTCGCGCGACTGCGCTTTATTAGTGCAATTTGACACTGGAGATGCTCTTTTGAATTTTCATGCCCGCTCAATACTTTGTTCACGTTACTCCAGTCGCGAAAACCTTCTGTCGCCAGCTGAGAAATTCCACCAAACAATCGGCATGATACACAAAACAAAGTTTTTTTCATAGGAGAATAAATTAAATATTTTCGCAAGCTGATTTTCTCCATTTGGCAATCGTCGATAAAATGCGCTTTTTGAAAGAAATCGATCTTGGTTACCGAAACGAGTCTTCGACAACGAGAAATCGGCATGCAAGTTTTGATTAATTTCTTCGAAAGTAAGTGGTCAATTAAATTGTCGTTAATAATTCTCCATTCCGCGGGATCGTCACTCACCGAGCCTAAACCTAAGCCACTTACGTCTTCTGTAGTCAATGACAGTGCAATCTCTTGTTTTTGTGACTGATATAGTGCTTGTTCTGATGTAGTGCTCGAACCTTGGCTTGAAGTACTACAAATTTCATTTTCGGTGTATTTTGTACGTGGCCCTCGAGAATGGGCTTGTTAATATTATTTTCATCATCCTGAGTGATTGGAGTGATTGGACGGAAAAACGTATTTAGCCTCTTCGTCTTTTCCAACAACTCGTCTTCTTTCTTTCTTTTCTCTTTTGCAATCTTCTTGTATTGATATCCACTTAGTCTTTTTCGACCATCACTCATTTTAATGCCGTACTGACTCGGTCTGTAAATAAAACTAGAATAACTGTTATTTTACCTAAATGCAGTAAATAACGCACCTCCGCTCTTCCTGAGAGTTCACGACTGACAAAAACAATGCCCGATCATCGACAATCGACAGTCTAATTTCTAGTTTTATTTACAGACCGAGTCGGTACGGGTTCAGCATTAAAATAAGCGACGGTCGAAAAGACTAAGAGGATTATATCAATATAAGAAGATTGGAAAGGGGAAAGAAGAAAGAAAGAAGACGAGCTGTTGGAAAAGACGAAAACGCTACATACGTTTTTCGGTCCAATCACTCAGGGTGATGAAAATAATATTGTTTAATAATGAACAGTTAAAGAAATTAGTAACCAAGATCGATTTCTTCAAAAAGGCAAAAAGCGCGTTTTATCGACGATTTCCGAATGGAGAAAATCAGCTACGGAAATACTTGATTTATTCTCCTATAAAAAAGACTTTGTTTTGTGTATCGTACGCGTGCCGATTATTTAGTGGAACTTCTCAACTGTCGACAGAAGGTTTTCGAGACTGGAGTAACGTAAACAAAGTATAAATTGATAATTAAAATTAATCTAAAATTTCGTTGAGGGGCGGCAAAATTTCGAATGGCGTAGAGCGTCAAGTTCGGTAAATCCGGCACTTTCGGCAAAACGGTCGCCTCTTCGTCGCATTCGAGACGGGAGCTTAATGCGGATATGAGTGGATAAACGACGCGGAGGTATTCGTCGTTATAGCGAACGGGTACGGACCCAAGCAAACCGCAACCTCGTAACTTCATTTGCCCCCGTAATACCGCTGGCCACCGTTGTAACTCCTGCAGCCACCGTGATGGCCGAATATATTCGCCGCCGCGCGTATCTTAAGCTGGTTTAGAGAGATAGCCTAAGCTATTCATGCATTGTTCCCGCTGATGGTTTATTGATATTACGTGTAGTATGCAGGCGATTATGCAGAGAGGGGGGGGATTAAGAAGCGGGAGGCGCTTCATCCGTGCAACGTGTTAATCGGACACTCCGTGAAATTAGTTCTCGTTAACGGCTCGCCGGGAGTCGACCTCGAAAGCGAGACTAAGAGCGAGAATTTGCGAGACAGGCAATCTGGATATATAATCTATTAAGATATATAATCTAATGTAAGCATGGTAGCGCGACAGAGTCTTCGGGTGTTGGCAAACTCTATGTATAAATCCTGAACTTCCGGTGACGCAAAGGTGGCGATCCATCTCCCAAGAGTTAAATTTCGATAACGCGAGGAGATTTCA
The DNA here is from genome assembly GCF_030848795.1 of Temnothorax nylanderi. Taxonomy (NCBI): domain Eukaryota; kingdom Metazoa; phylum Arthropoda; class Insecta; order Hymenoptera; family Formicidae; genus Temnothorax; species Temnothorax nylanderi. Next base: position 106,124 of record NW_027249576.1, on the reverse strand, counting down.
GATTACTTTATCCGGATTCCGGAGCATCTGCCCGGAATTAGGACACGTTCGGATTCGGAGCTGAAGCGTGATTTATTTCTCGGTCCAAGAGTCCAAGAGTTCTGCAGGAGTGTCGTTATGTCCGCGTTTTATGTGTGCCGCGACGGCGCGTTTAAAGGGGACATATTTAGTAGAACCGTACCTGCGACCAGAGGCATGCTGATCGTCTTTCTCGGAAAAACATCATCGAGCTGATTTCCCGGAATTGATACATGTCTTCTACAAATTTGCCAGCAACGTCTCTACAAGATCGTGCCGTTTTCTGTTCTCGGAAGCCAACGTTTCGTTCGCGGAAAAAGCATGCACGTTGGTTTGATAAACTCACTTTGACAAACTCACTTTAATAAATCGAGCAATTTATTTTGTTCGCGAGATGACATTCTCTGAGAAAAGATTCGCATTTATGCCAACATTTCGATGAGCTGTCGCTCATTCGCGTGTAACTGCTTGGTTATAAAGAGATCAAATATGTACTAAGAGATCACAAATATTTTCAGTAAGACATTGAAAATTATTTCGACCGTTCCAGATTAATCAATTATGTCTGACAATGAATAGAATTTAATCATGAGCGGAAGGCATCAAATTTTCGCAAAATTGATTCAAGTATAGCATAATGTTTTTAATAATATTATTTTTAAACAGACTCGATACGTAGTCATTGTGCGAAAGACATTAAAGGAAGACTCATCTAGAAGAATAAAAGAATTAATTTTGATATTTCTTTTAAGTGTGATATTTTAAAAATATTTTCCTAAAATTTCAAATAAAATTTTGAAAAAATAAAGTTATAACGTTTTAACTAAGCAGATGCACAGCATTATATACACATACATATATAATTACATAGATTAAACACAGTAGGGTCCCAATAATTTTTGAAAAAGTTGCGAATAAGAAAAAACACCTACGGGATAAGGTTTTGCATATACCTATTTGTGTGTCAAATTCTATACATTTAGAACTAAATATCTTCAAAACGGAACGGTAAAAGTCAATGAAATTTTTTTCTACATATTGTTGATATAATTAACTTTCGTATTATGTACATATTACAAACTTGTCTTATATTTTATCAAACGCACCAGCCTCCTTTCCAACTTTTTTTAATAATAAAAACGTAACATTGAAAATTATTCTTTAAAAATGTAATTAAGCGGAATTAATCGGGAAATAAAATTGTCGTTATAATGGATATCTTATGCGAAGCAAAATAACTATGTTTTTTAAAGAGAGAATGAGATACATGCCACGAAGATGAGACAGACAGATCAAGTTAAAGCTAAAGTAATACGATAGTTAGCTACCGCGCAATCAAACTGTTTGCGAAACGAAGCACTACTCTCACGCGCTATGAAGCCGAAAGTACACTTTCCATGTGTCGAAGAATTTATACTTAAACTTGGGCTCCCGTTCCTATCCTATCTGTTGCCGTGCTGCGCACTGTTCGTTTACAGTTTCCAGTCGGACACGTAAATCTATCCGCACAGTTGAATTCCGCTGAGCGCATGAAGACCAGTTTGTTACAGATTCGGTGCAATAGGGTCCTCCACGATTTTTTGTTTTTTATTTTAAATTAAAGTTCTGATACTAAAAACAACTATTACAATAACAAAAGTAATTAAAAATTGTTAAATAATTTTTTTCATGAGTTTAAAAATTGCGATCGATTTAAACGCCCAGTTTTTCGCGCGTCGTCGATGTGACATTATTCAGTAAACAGGTTGGACAGTTTGTTTTGAAAGCATTAAAAATGACCGAAAATGCAAATAACGTGCAAGATGCAGTAAAGAAACACAGTTACAAGTGGTGCTTGTTTCGTAGTGGTCCGTAGTTTTTACCTTCATCTCTGTACCGAAGTGTACAATCAACAAGATGACAAGAGTGTTTTAAAGGTTATGTCATGTGTTGTATATAATATTCAAATTAATATACTTTGATATATCGTTTCATACTGTTACTACGTTTACGCGAGCGTTACTTCTGTAGTAATTAACTTACGATAGTTCCTTCGCGTAAACGGGATTTTGTAGTAACTTACGATAATTTACTCCGCGTAAACGAGTGAATTATCGTAAGTTACTACAGAAGTAACGCTCGCGTAAACGTAGTATGTATCTTATATCTGTCTATAAATTTTACTATTTATTTCCTGTTATTACAAGTTTTTAAAAATATACTTACTTCTTAGCTTTTACACCACGAGTTTCTGCGATATTAAACACATCACTTTCAGCAATTAATGTTTCCAAAAAATTGGAAACCATTAATACCGTTACTTTGGGTAAGTTATTCGACTGTGCTTTAACAAATCCCGTGTTAATTGCCACATTGCAACAAAACAATCGGGTAAATACGTAAATATATATAAAATACCGTAGCAACAGTTTGAAATTACTGAATAATGACGTCACAGCCAATCACAGCGCGTTTTATCCCCTCTCCTTTTATAAGCAGTTTTAATCATTTTTATTGAAAAATTACATTGTTAATATCGTTCTAAAGTCGTTCCATTCAATTTGAACGAATATAAGGTTCATGAAAATAATTTTTTTTAACAACTTATTTTTTACAAATTGGACCTTATTGCAGCGAGATACTATCACAGTGTTCTTCGGAGAAATAATACAATTCTTGCGCTATTAAACAGAATGCTACGTTACTATCACAACAGAAAAAAAACAAAGCGGTTGATTCTGTTTATAAAAGCAATTTTTAGAGATCCTGAAGAAAAATAAAGCCATGAAAGTTAGAAATTCAAAAAAATAATCTTGAAAAAGATGAGAAACGTTTATCGCACGCATTTAAAGACGGGATCAAATAAAAGGAGAACAGCAAAATTAACCGAGAAGTTTCTTGCCAAGAATATATTTACACTTACTTCCGTTAAATCGCTCGGTTGCGAGAAATAAAAGACTACGCGTCGATCGTTAATTGTTAAATGTGTAATAATACGAAAAGTGCGCGACGTCGAAGCAGCGAGAACGAGATGTCATCAGTTTTTGCCGTTTTCGAAAATAGATTTTCGATGGAAATATACGTATGAAAATCCTGGGGGATGGCTAGTCAGCGAGATCGCGCGAATACTTCGATTGCCGCGGCATTCTGTCCGTTTCCCATCCCACGCGCCACGCTGCTCCATGAAAAATCCTTTGAAACAATCGACGCGTAAAAAATCCGCGGGACGCGTTTCCCAATGGCTCGTGAAAACGAAGTGACCATACGATCGAGTCGTCGTTTAAACGGATTGAAAAAAAAATGTCGAAAGAACTGAAAACCCTTTTAATGAAGATTTATCCCGGCGTCGAACACGTTATTTAATACCGTATTATCGCATTTTATTCGCATTACCATTTTGCGGGGCGGGAGGGAAGAAGGGAGGGAAGAAGGGAGGGAACGACAAAATCCGATTTGGAGTATAAAGTTAAAAATAATCCGATAACACGGATAATGACGGATCGCAAACATATCATGGCGCTACCCCGAATCGATCGGCGATTATATTCGCGCGCGTGGAACGATCATTATAAATGTAACTCGGTCGTTTCGTCACCACCGCCGCGATACTCCTAAACATATTTGCTGTGTACACGCCGGTGGCATCGATTACGTTATGATCGCTGAAAAGGGTCCGACGAAGAGGGGAAGCGGAGGCGGAGGACACACTTCCATTAATTCGACATCGGCCTCGTTAATTACGCGGTAATAAGCGACGACGGTGAAACGAAATGTAGACAATCAATTTGTTCTGACCGCTTAGCCGTTTACAGTGTCCGAAAGATCGTTACTGTTAACGTATTGCACGGATAATAGGCTCGTTCCGCTGGATACCGGCATGCACGTGCAAATGCCATTTGCACGTTTGTCTCGTATTATTGGGAAATCATTGATTAAGTAGACACCGCGATGTTATCCTACCCTTGATAATCCGCGTCGAGAAAATTTATTATCTTTGGATGATGAAAAGGAAGGAAGGTCGTCTATTTTACATTCGCTAATTCTTAAAACTCGAGCTACGAGTTAAGCTAACGAGAAAGTGAAATATTTTATATGTATTGACGAACCTCGCTTCGTCCTTTCGCCAGGTGGAAGAGCAGCGTGACGTTCCGCGTTTAGCCGAACATCTTTACATACAAAAAATTTCATGCTATAATCAAAGTCAAGGAAAGCAATTACTTATTTTATTTTATTTGTTTCGAGTAGGGGAGACCGGGGCGAAGTCGTCACTATTTTTTCGGTGCCGATTTTTAACAACAAAACAAATAATTTTAGTAAAAAGTGGTATACTGTTGTAAAGAGTGAACCCTTGGCTACAAAATTTATACAGACATTTTTTGTCTACGTCGCTTTGTTCAACTGGTATAGAGTGAAAACGACAAAGGTGCAAAAATTGAAATGTCAAAATTCCCGGGGCGGAGTCATCACTCCATTCTCAGACTAAAATTTAAATGAAAATTCATAATTCCGATCATGAAAAATGTTAGGATACATTTTATTAATCATTTTTTAATAGAAAAATGGAAACATTAATTAAAAACACGATGGCGGAAAATAATTACAAGAAAAGCGCACACATTTATGTGCCCTATGCTCGCACGTTTCTCGTCAGCTCTATTCTGTCATCTCTGAGCACACGCAGCACATATTATCCAAGTCCTCGCCGGAATCCGACCACTGCTATTTCTTTGACTTTGATTTTCGCCGGAAGCCTCCATGATATGGCTTGGTGACGACTTCGCCCCAGATACAAGTTTCAAGTTTGGTCGCTCATAAAATATTAGAAATCAATGAAAATAAAAAAACTTCACTGGATTCGTGTTCAGCATGCATTACTCCTTAGAATCACTTACTTTGAGATTCGGAGACACAATAATATTTAAGATATTACAAATTTTCAACGCGCAAAAAATTTTACTTTTGACCTACGAAAACACGTTTGCCTCGATAAGAATCACAACATGGCACATAACCTCACAAAACTCCGTTGGTCACGTGGGCACCATAAGCCGCGTTTACAGTATTAATGGCGAGTTCACACAACATACAGCTTTCGAGATAATTGCAATGACGACTCCGCCCCGGTCTCCCCTAATAGTTTTCTTTAACAAAGAATATTTTATTAATAATAATTTTAAGATATCCCGGGAAAAAAATCTCTTATAATGTCTTATATAAGCTTATGTCTTATATATGCTCATATAAGAAGCGATCTTATATCCTCATATATGAATTTTGGCTTGATAAGATCTTATATGGTCATATATGATTATATAAGATTATATATAAAGACATATATATATTTAAATAAGTTTCAGAAAATTGTTATTTTCAAATGTTATTTTTTAAGTGTGCCACTTTATTATAAGAATGGACTCCGCGATACAACTGATACAAAAATTGTGCGCTCCATAGCGCGAGACAGTGTTGTCTTTTGATACCGTTCTTATAACACTGTTTGTCAAATTTTAAATACGAGAAACAGATCCCATCGAATGCCATCTATCGGATACTTTGAGATACAATATTGTGATCTGATTATATATAATCTTATATGACTATATAAGTTCATATATGATTATATTATTTTCAGTAGTTTAAATTATGAGGTATGTGTTTGCAAAATAATACGATTAATCCTCGGGGAACACTCAGGGTCAATTTGACCCATACCTCGACTTTGGTCGAAAATATCTCTAAAGCAGTTTTGAAATTGGCGGACCCGAGACTCCCTGGCGGTAGTTTCAGGTCCTGACTATAGGTAGAAACGCTTCCCGCGTAAAGCGAAGCAACAGTAGACGTTTGGCAGTTATGCAAAGTCAGCTGTGGGTCGATTTGACCCAGATGTGTACCAAGCGTCGATTTGCAGGTGTATACGTGTACTGTGAAAAAATAAAAGTTGCTTATTCGAAGTATACTGCAATGCAATGTCCATCTCTTGCTTGCGTCCAATGTGCGATGATCATTCGCAATTACATGTGTACTGACTGCGCCGGTGATGAGTAAAGATGTATAAAAATATTTGCATAAATTTAAAATAGGGTAGGTAGTCCAACAATGAACCATGTACATTTCAGAAGCTTATATCTCTCTCTATTATTGAGTTGGAGATCTGTGTTTTTGCATACAGTTCACGAATTTAGTTGGCTACATACTGTATAAGATGACTTATAAGTTATTTTTAAAGTTTAGCCACAATTTCGATTTTTTTAAAACAGTGTCAAATGGTTCATTGTGTACAGGGGTGTGTACACGATGAACCTAGCCATTTTTAACAATGAACCACATGTTTTATACAGTGAATTGTTAGTGTTATTTTAGTTTTACTATGTTTTAAAATGTTTATTTAGGGAAGAGATAATTATAAGACATGATAAGTAAGGTTAGGATAGTATGACTTTAAATTAAAGCTAACTTAATTATATATGTTATGTTTTTATTATTTGAAGCTTACAATCAAAATTATTATTTTTAATCAGACTTTTTCTCACTTAGATTATTATTTATTGTAGCAACTAGTCAGTTTAATAAGACTTATAACTATAGTAAAAAACAAAATGGTTCATTGTAGACCATATAACATTTTTTACGATAATCTCCAAAAAATACGGTAAAATAATGCAATAGAAGAAAGTTGCTTACAGAATTATAAAGCCAAATATACACACAAAATTATAGAATAATGAAAGAAATAATAGATATAACAACAAAAACATAAAAAATACCTAAAACTTACGAAAAAAATTTTGTTTGTCACCCAAAAATCACAAAATGTGGCCTCAAACGGCCCTCCTTCGCGCGATTTGCCGGCCGATTGGAAAGCCGAAGAGGGGTTCAAATACGAGTCGTTGCATGACAACAAGCACAATCTAGCAACATTACATTTATGAAATATCGCAATGGTTCATAGTGTACTACTGGTTCATTGTTGGACTACCTACCCTACTTAAAAATGTTTTGTTTTCATAAACTTCACTTTTATATAATATTGTTACGAATATTGACAAATAAATACAATTTTTCTATTAAAATACACAATTTTTTCACCCTCAAAAACGACCTCCGTCAACTTGTAAAATAATTACCTTTTTTTTAAGGCTGCACTATAAGACTATTTTTTTTAGTATAGGTACATCTTGAGAGTATCAAGATAAATTTTTAGCTAAAAATATTAAAAACTCAAAAAAATATGATTTTTTATGCAAAACACGTTTTTAAAAAATTTATTTTTTTTCGCGAATTTTTTTGACTATGTTAATAATTTTAACTACACTTTTAAACTACATCAGCTTATTCTACGATGTTTAAAGTATATCTCAAAATTTTTTTAAGCGAATCAGATCAATATATTTAAAATGGTAGCAGATCAAAAAGTACACAGGGTCATTTTGACCCAGAGTGTTCTTCGTGATCGAAAAAATAGGTATGTTCCCCGAGGGTTAATATATTTATTTATAAGAACTATAATATATATTATATAACAGTTTTTTCACGAATTATTATAGGTAATTTCACTGTTTACGAAAATATTTAATAAAAATTAATGTCAATTAAAAAAAATTAAGTATCTTATGCAAAATTAGAAAAAAAAAGAAAACTTAAAATAACATAAGCAATGAGAAGTGCCGTTTTCGGTCGAGAAGCGGATCTTGGTGCTTAATAATATTTCACAATATCAATTATTATTAAATAAATTTTTCAGTTTTTTAAACTGCATGCCAATATGGATTTTGTCGGACTTAAAACGCAATTGTGTAAACTGAAACTAGAAATAATATCTCATATTAATTTGATTGTCAAGTAAAATAATATACTAGAAAAACAGTTATGCAAACTTATGGATAGATCCGAGTATATGTTCATATATGATTATCTTTAACTTTATAAATATACTTTTACATGATCAGACATGATAATATACAAGCATACAAGACCATATATGGCTATATAAGGTTATACTTAAAGAGGTTTTAAGGAATATATGATCATATATTTTCATATATAGCCATATAATATTTGTCCAAGATTATATTTCCATTTCTTATATGACCATATATAATTATATATCTACTAATATGAACAAATAAGAGGTATTTTTTCCCGGGTATATAATCATATATGCTCATATATGGCCATATATATTTATATACTCTCATATATGGCCATATAATATTGTTTAAGATTATATTTTCTATTTCTTATATGATCATATATATAATCACATATCTACTAATATAAACTAATATGAACTAATATGAACAAATAAGAGGTATTTTTTCCCGGGATACTTGACACAAGTCTTAGAAAAGTTCATCATATTGTGCTCAAAACAAGAATTTATTCTTCCTTCAAGAATATTATATATTAATTAAGTACATACTTCTCTTCCGTAGACTTTACATAGTTAAGAAAACTGAATTCTTGTATTAATTAAATATTCTTGTTTGAAGCACCAGACTTGCTAAGATCCAGAATATGCAATGTTTTGAGTAAATGTAATGCCTGTGATGACTTTGTGGTATAAATTTACGGATATATAAATTTATAAAATACTTGGAACTTGGAATATTTACTTGCTAGTTTGTACTTTTCTGTGTGTACTTGCGGATGATTTAAAAGTCTGACAAGCACGAACGTGTCTGAATCCGATTTGGAGTATTTGTGCACACGCACGTCGCCACACATCTTTACGCATGTTCTGACAAACGTACGGCACAATTAATCGCGCCCCTTTTTCGAGCGTCGCGCTCGAAAAAGTTGCAAAATTAAAATTCCGTAATCTGCCAACGCCGTTCGCGTTGATGACTGTACATTAGGTGGTTACACGCGAGTACCTGCCGCGAGTACAAGCTGCAACAAGCGCGCGCGCTGCAATTTATGCAATTGTGTTCTGTTTTCGGTTTCCGCCATTGAACGCAAGCGCTTTAAATTTCAAACGGTTTAACCGCGAAGGGATGGGGAAAAAGGAATGAAAAATGGACAGCGCGGCTTAGCATAAAAAATTAAATAAATATTCGGCGGCAATCGTTCCGTCGGGCTTTTATGATTCTAATTACTATATTGACATTACGTGCGATCACGTAGTATCGGAAAGAAATAGCCAGCCCACGTTGGCTGTTTTACGTTCTATCGCGGGAGAAACGATACATTACGTTTAGACCTGACGAGATTAATGTCCACCATCACAATAGAATGCAAAATTTACTATTCACGCCGAAGTATCGTCGAACTCGGCGTAATTTGCATTCGGCCGTGCGAGATTTCAAAAAATGGAAGCGCCACGACATTATTTTTCATTTTCTCGCAAAAAGCGGGATTGCAGATAACGTACTGTGTGTGCTCTTCAATTAAACGGCGGCATATAACAACGGCATCGAATACGTCCGGGAAAACTTTTATCCGCACTAGAGTTGCGTGGGAACGTTTTGAAGAAGAGAGAGAGAGAGAGAGAGAGAGAGAGAGAGAGAGAGAGAGAGAGAGAGAGAAAGAGAGAGAGAGAGAGAATAAAAAAATGTGCAAATTAGAGACTTGCACATTGCTTTCTCACCATTTTTTTCGCTTATAAAGCTTCCTCTATGAGAAAGCCAATCTATTATATGCTAATAATTTTGCTAATTCTTTTTTGTTATATAACCTTTACAGAAAATAGATAATAAATAAAGAAACTTAATTTGAATGAAAATTTGACATTTTCTCAATATAATAAATATAATATTGTTTAATATATTGAGATTAATATTAGTCGGTAAACCCCACTTACGATATTACAAAATATTTATAAAAAATTCCAAAATTAAAAAACTTTTAAATTCAAAATTTTATAAAAAACAAACCCTTTCACCAATTCTCATCAAAATCAAAACCAATCATTCTTCAATAATATTCTATTCATTTAAAAAAATTTAGCCTAATATATCTCAAAATTTGCGGAAGTTAGAATTCTCACAGATATTTTTGGAAAAATTAAAACTACCTTAAAATCTAAAATACTGTATGAATTTTTATAAAAATGACAGTAAGTAAAAGTGTTGTATTAATTTACTTGTGTGCCAAAATGCAACGCTGTAGCTCAAGCAGTTCGTGAGTTGTAAACATTTGAAATTTCTGGGGAATCTGTACAAACATACACATACACACACATACACACATACGGGACAGTTGAAAAATATGATTTTTCGACGTTTAGAACATTCTAAACATATTGGCATAAAAAAACTGAAAAAAAATTTATCACGAAAACAAAACTTCCTCTATAAGGAAGCAAAAATAGAGAAATGTTTCGCGTTGATGTTCACGCGCAGATGCGTGAAGACGCCAAAATGAAACTTTGGCGTCGTCTTTATCCCTCGATTAATTACGGCCTCACTGAGGATGTCAAAAACACAATCGTCCCTTTTGAAAATGCGACGGGACGTATCGGAAATAATTCATTTTCCTTCTCTACCACTCGTTCCTTCTCGTTCGTCGGCATGATGTTTTACGAAGTAACGCTCGTCGTATATCTGTCTCTACCGCTGCTGCACATATTTATCGTCGCAAACGTCTTTAACCTTTATCCGGACAGCCTATTTCCCAAACTTGAACGCGTTGGCGTTGCCTCTTTTCCAGAACGGTCGTACCGCGAAAGGATATTGCACGTACGTCGACATATTTTCCTACCACAAAATTGTAGAAATATCGATATATGTGAGATATGTTTATGTGGCTATTTTCTGTTTTACGAAGATTACTGCGAAAGAAAGTTGTTTTGTGCAACATACCTACTCTAATAAATATGTAATCTTAACAAATATATCTAACAATAAAAAGAATACAAAAATTTTTAATATTTTGAAAACTTTCAGAACTTTTTTTGTACACGTGCGATCTTTTACGTTTTTCATGCTCGCTATTGTTAAATTCTAAACCAATTTTCTCCATCATATATAGCAATGACATAGTAATATATTGTAACATTCGCAGATTCTTTAATGTAGAATCTATGTTACATACATGAATAAAATCTACATTTATATACACGTATAATTTTTTATCAATATACACAATTTTATGAATTATACTCATCCCGAAATCTGACAGAATAAAAAG